>NC_041220.1:130846129-130859897 GCF_002837175.3 Physeter macrocephalus | reverse complement strand
CCCGGACCGGGGCACGAACCCGTGTCCCCTGCATCGGCAGGCGGACCCTCAACCACTGCGCCACCAGGGAAGCCCATATGTGACCTTTAGTAGGTAATTTACTGTGACCTGTAGTTACTTGTCTGTAAAATAATGATGTATATAACGTGTCTAATACTGTGCTTGGCACAAGGCAGGCTGTCAGAAACAGTGACCTTCCCGTCTTTTAGGGTGAGATGTCAAACCACTCAATTCTGGTGAGAGTCTATAAAAGAGCGACTTTGCCAGTACACTGTACATAGTGGATATTGCCTATTACTGTTCCTTGGCTCAGAGAAATCCCCCACTATTTAATATTTCATAAGACATTTGTAATGGTTGCCACCTGCTTTATTAATAGAATGTTTTCTCTCATTAAAGTAGATGAGAAAAGCTGACAGTACTCTGGGGAATGGGTGCGTCTTGCTGAAATCAATTGGAATTTTGCAAGGGCAAGTCCATTGGGATTATAAATATGTGTGACTGTGGCTTTGGTGGTTTGAAAATGTCGAAGGGACTCTTTCTATGGGAATATCTGATAGTTATATTGGCATAGATAAAGGGACGTTGAGGTTTGAAGTAATGATTTAGAAAACTTGGGCAAAGTAATCTTTAATGAGTAGTTTCTCTTGTATAGGCTGTCTAGATGATAGACAGTTATAATCCTCTACAACTGTATTTCCTTTTGACTGTGTAGCTTGACGGGTTCACATTTCTATTGCTCAAATAAAGATTCACCAGTGTAAGAGGATTATAGCTTTCTAAGGAATAGTGTTATGAAAAACTTAATTAGTGTTTGTGTAGCCACTGAGTCTTTTGATCGACTCTGAGGCATGTTTGGACAAACTGGCAATGTTTAGTGAAAACTGGAAATGTTTAGTGAGCCAATCAGATTAACATATGAATAATAGCTCAGTTCATAAATGGTTTATTGATTTTTGTTAAATGACCTCCAGATGTGTTTGCATTTTTTCATAACTTATTACAACCCATATTATAATATTTATAAGTAATATAGAGAATTCTTTGGAGATGATGCTATATATCATAAACTGATCTACACCAGATGGCATTAGGTAAGAGGCAAATACTCTTAAAGTTAAGGGCCTGTGTGGTGTAGGACTTTAAGCAATTCTCAAGCAAGTCGTAAATACCAGATACCTAAATTTTCAAAATGTACATCACTTCTGAAAGGAAAACTTTTGCAAGTTTAATGAGATTCTCATCTCACATGTGTAAGACACTTGTTTGCTGTTGAAATTAGGTACTGTTGCTGCAATCTCAACCTTACTTTTGATTTGATAACTCAATAGCAAGTGATAAAGTTTGCAAAGGTCACTTTCCTAAGCTGCTAGACAAACATTCATAGAAAGATGTGCCTATATTATGTAATACCTGAAGATGCACTGCAAAACATACTGTATATTATATATGTATATATGTACATGTATGCATCTGTATGTACACACACACAACAGTTGTGAAGTAGGTTGGGAACTGTGTAAATGTAAGGGAGAGAAGACGCTCACCTAAAAAGAACTAAAGGAACTAATTTAAGCAGTCTATAAATATAAAGCAATTAAAGTTTATTGTGATAAGTAATGTTGACATGTTACATTCAAGAACAAGAGATGAGTAAGGGAAAAAGAGAGAGAAAAATTCCTTTTGGCAAATAACACAGTTGACAGAAAAGAAACATGAAAAAAGCCCAATTTTCTCTGTAATGCTCTGTGCTCTTCCAGCTCTTCTGCAGCAAATACAAAGTGATGTTTTTGGAGAAGCAGCTGATTTCATTTCATGAGCTCATTCATAATGAGAAATCTGATCATTATTTTAATTCTGCCACTTTTGTGAACGCGTTTTCATTGTTACAATTACAAGATTGATATGAAGTCTTTACAGTTATGATGCCAGGTAAATTCTACCTCAGTGAATATTTTCATTAATGTGTGTGGGGTTTTTTTTGTATAAAAATACTAAACCAGTGCTCAAATTCTGAGTTGACAAATAAAAATGAAAACCCTCCTATTGTGTATGTGATATTTTGATTATATTTATTTAACACGAGATTAAGATATTTTCAGGCTGCAACCTTATAATGAGCAGAGTAATTTCTCTGTATGTGGGAGGATTGTGACTTCAGGTAACTCTGGCCCCTCCTCCCCATCTCCATCATGATTGCCCTAGTGGGACCCTCATCATTTCTTGGCCAGACCATTTCTATAGTCTACTACCTGGTTTTCGTATTCAGCAGTCATTTCTTTTTGCAATCTCTTGTGTATATTACAGAGAGAATGATATATGTATTTGAAATGCACATCTGACCGTTTGAATACCGTGAGTTGCGCTCTGTGGTGAGGTGTTCTCCAGGAGTTTGGAATCAGATTACACTTTGGGATGAACACTTTAGTATCAACACAGAATGATCAGATTGTAAAAATCCGAATGACCCCCAGGTGAGTCAGACTTCACTGTAACCTGATGGAATATATCCACTCACTTATGGAGAATGCTAGTCAGTCATGGAAGCTAGAAAAAGGAAACTTAAAGAGACCAACTCGTACTGTTGAGGTGAGATTGCTGCTGGCCATCTGGTATGCTGGTCCCATCGGTAGGATTATATCTGCTGTGGAATTAACTGCTACAGCTTTTCCTAAGATGCTACAGTGGTGCTACCTTGTTGATGTAATGAAGTGCAAGCTCTTTGCACTTGTCCTCCCCTTTCCTCTTCTGGCTCACTCGTACTGGCTTAGGCATCACTCCCTCCAGGAAATCCTCCCCTCCTAGTCTGTTAAGTCCCCTTCCCTTTGCTCTTACGACATTCTGGCACTTAGCAGAGTACACTGCAATTACACTTTCTGTGTCTAACTCCTAAACTGTTTTATTCTCGGGGACAGAGACTGTGCATACAAGAACAGGGAGTGTCTTGTATTCATTTTTATCACTAGGGCTCAGCACTGGGCTATTTCCCCCACCTATTATGCTCTTGTTTTCCCTGCTATCTTGGCTTTCCTTTCCCTAAGCTTTGCCAAGAGAGTGGTTGTTTTAATTTGCATTTCTCTTATCATGAGTGAAGATGAACATCTTTGTCCCTTTTTCTATTATGTTTTTGGTCTTTTACCCCTCAATCTTTTCTTTTTTTTTTTTTTTTTTTTTTGCCGTGCTGCGGGGCTTGTGGGATCTTAGTTCCCCAACCAGGGATTGAACGGGGGCCACCACAGTGAAAGCATCAAGTCCTAACCACTGGACCACGAGGAAATTCCCCATTACCCCTCAATCTTTAAGAATTCTTCATATATTAGAGATATTAGCCCTTTATCTGTGATCCATGTTGCAACTATTTTTTTCTCAGTTTGTCAGTTGTCTTTGCCTTTTTTTTTTTAAATGAAGTTGTTAATTTTTATGGAGTCAAATTTGTCAATCTTTTAAAAATTGCTTCTGGATTTTTAGTTATGGTTAGAAAATTGTTCCCTACACCTGATCAGTGAAGAATTCAACCATGTCTTCTTTTAGTACTTGCATAGTTTTATTTTCTGCATTCAGCTCTCTACTCCTCTTGGAGATGTGTATATGTGTGTATGTGTACTGCGAGGTGTGGATCTAAATTTATCTTTTTTTCAAGTGACTAAGCAGTTGTTCATCCCATTCATGAAAAAGTCAGTTTTTTCTGTAGTGACTTAAGGTGTCATTTTTATCATATACAAAAGTTTAATATGTACTTGAGTCTATTATTTGAATTTCTATTCTATTTGACTTTTCTATTGATACACGAACCCCACATTATTTTAATTAGAGAGATCCTGTGGTGTTTTAATATCTGGTAGAGTTAGTCACCACTACCTCCATCATAGCTTTTCTTTTTTAGTGTTTTTTCTGACTATTCTTAAATGTTTATTTTTCCACATGAAGTTTAGTATCAACTGTATAGTTTAGTTCCATTAAAAAGCTTGTTTGTATTCCTATTGAGAGATTGCATTAAATTTATAAATCAGCATAGGGACAACTGACATCTTTAAGATGTTAGGTCTTCCTATCCAAGAACAAGGGATGGTTTTTTACTTATTCAGCTCTACTTTATGTCTTTCAGAAGTGTTCTGAAGTCTTTCTAACATAGGTTTTGCATAGTTCATGGTAAATTTTCCCAAGTATTTTAACTTTTTTGTTGCTATTGTAAATGGGCTTTTTTCTACCCTTACATCTCTAACTAGTTATTAGCTGTGTATATGAAGGCTATTAATTTCCATATGTTAATATGGAAATTATTTTGAATAGGAAGACGCAATAGTGTAAAAATAATATACAACTTCATTAAATAAAAAAGTTTAAAATTCATTTTGGATGAACTTTGGCAAATTTTATCTGAAAGAAGAAATATATGAGAATATCCAGGAAATTTCTTAAAATAAATCTTAATGAGGCGATGCTTGATCAATCACATATTAACATATATTATGAAGTTTTAGCAGTTAAAATAGTCTTGTGTAATAGTAGCCATATGAATTAATGAAGCAGAATTCAGATATAGCCTGGTATATAGAAATTTAACTTATGATAAATCTGTCATTAAACTTATTAAGGAAAATATAAAGTATTTAATGAATGATGTTGGGAAAGCTGAAAATCATTCGGAAAAAAATTGCTGGATTTCTTCTTCTAGTCTCTGCACTGAAATGAATTTAGATGCATCAAAGTTTTAATTACAAGAAATAAAGCCACAAGAATAATGGAGAAAATATAGTTGAGTATTTTTATGATGTGGAGGCTTAGGAAACCTTTCAAAGCATTGATACTTAAACCAGAAGACAAAGGAATATGTTTAAAGATGTATAAGGCAATAAACAAAAACCAAATCAAAACAAACCCCCAAAAGGTTGAAGGTAAATTACAACCTAAGGAAGAGGAAAAATATTGACAACATATATGATAGATATGGACCAGGAAATAATTTTTTTTTTTTTTTTAGTCAAAGGTTTTGACTTTTGAGATCATCACCTGTTCTATAGATAACAAGTGCTTATTTTGGAACTCAAAGTCAAGAATATGAATTTTTTGCCTTCTCCCCATTCATCATTTTACTGAAGCAATGTCTCATTCTTTTTTTTTAAATTTTTTATACAGCAGGTTCTTATTAGTTATCTATTTTATACGTATTAGTGTATACATGTCAATCCCAATCTCCCAATTCATCCCACCACCTCTACCCCCAACTTTCCCCCCTTGATGTCCATACGTTTGTTCTCTACATCTGTGTCTCTATTTCTGCCTTGCAAACTGGTTCATCTGTAGCAATGTCTCATTCTTATGATCTAACGTTAATAGTGGAAGGGCCTTGAAGTAAAAGGGAATTTCCAAAATGTAAAATAAAAACTGGAATTAGATAAATATGTTGCTAATTTTTAAGTAGATTTTATAAATTGATGGAAAAACATATATCCACCTGTAGAAAAATGGACCAAAAGATAAAGATGTTATTCACAAATGGAAAAATGCAAATGGCCAATTAAACTATAAAACAGATGTACGACTTTCTTGTAATCACAGCAAAGAAAGCAAAAACTTATTAAGATGTCATTTGCACCTATCGTATTAAAAAAGGAGAGAGAATATAATAATGTCCATTGTTGTTAATTGGGTGTAGGAAATAGAGCTCCCATATAGTAAAAACTGGCACTTCTTAAGAGGGTACTTTGGAACATGCGGCAAAATGTATAACATATATACATTTTATTCTATAAGTAGGAATTTATTCTAAGGATATAATCTGATATCTTCACAAAGGTATATATTTAAAAAGTTAATTACAACATTGTTCATAATAATGAGAAAGAAGGGATCAGTTGTGTATGTCTGTTACAGACAATGGAACATTATATAGTATGGAATGCTACACAGCTATTAAAAATAACAATATATAACGATATTTAGTGACAGGGAAAAGTGTCCATGGCACTATAGAGTTACAAAATAACAAGTATAGTACTGAGGGTCTCTTCATACAGAGACACAGAGACACATAACCTCCGGGGCGCCCATCTGCATAGACTAGGATGTGAACGGTGCTTCCAGAATTGTGCAAGGTAGTAGCCCAGATAGTGTGATAATATATATATTCTTTTTTTGTAAAAAAAGTCTGTATATATGTAGAGGAAGAAAACTATTATTTTAAATGAAGGCCTCTGAGTTCCCTGAGAGAAAACAGTGATTGTGCTAGATGGGTATGCTTCCTTGTGAAGATGAGGCTCCTTTGGCATAGCTGTGATGGGAAAGGAAGGGACAAAGAGAAAGCTGAACTCTTCTGCCTAAGAAATTGAAAGGAATTTTGGGAATAGAAGCCAGCCAGAGAGGATGGGGAGGGGAAATACAAGGGGGTTGTACAGCAGCAGAAACTAAATGGTAGTATGTGAAAATTTCCTTGGAGCAGAAATGGCTTAGGGACTTCTTTAAAAGAACAGGTTGTATAAAATGAAATTTTACATTGATTGCTTTTCTCTGCTGCCCTCACTGTTGTCTTAAGTACCATTCAATTCTGCTGTACACACGGCCTTCCTTAGGAAATATTTTGTCCCTTCCCTATTGAAGGGAAGGGACAGCGGTCAACTTGGTCCCTATGCAGAAAAACACAGAATGGAGGTACAGAAGCAGTGCACTTAGGGTCAGTGCCAAAATATATGTGATTCTCACCAGTCATGGGGACTGTAGCCAATGTTTAGTTTAGATATTCAGGGCAGTTGTTTGTCAAAATAAAAAATGATTTTTTTTTCTGGGGGTGGAATTTGGGATAACTTTTTACTTTGATTTTTAACATCCCTCTGAACTATT
Organism: Physeter macrocephalus; assembly: GCF_002837175.3. Lineage (NCBI taxonomy): Eukaryota > Metazoa > Chordata > Mammalia > Artiodactyla > Physeteridae > Physeter > Physeter macrocephalus. The sequence goes on along the minus strand of NC_041220.1, from coordinate 130,853,060 downwards.
TACAATGATCATAATTATTTTTTAAATTAGGAAAACTAAAATTATTTTCTTTTCAGGTAGCGCAACAATGTGAATGTACTTAATGCCATTGAACTATACTCTTATAAAGGTTAAGATGTTAAATTTTATGTTATGTGCACTTTATCACCAATGAAAAAAGGCCTCATTAATGACACAAAGATATTTGCCACAGATCCTTGTGATTTAGAGGAGAAGGAAAAATAAAGATAAAAAATATATACTTCAGGGCTTCCCTGGTGGCACAGTGGTTAAGTATCCGCCTGCCAATGCAGGGGACACGGTTTCGAGCCCTGGTCCGGGAAGATCCCACGTGCCGCTGAGCAACTAAGCCCGTGCGTCACAACTACTTAGCCCGCATGCCACAACTACTGAAGCCTACATGCCCGGAGCCCGGGCTCTGCAACAAGAGAAGCCACCGCGATGAGAAGCCTGTGTGCCGCAACGAAGAGTAGCCCCCGCTCGCCGCAATCAGAGAAAGCCTGCACACAGCAACCGAGACCCAACACAGCCAAAAACAAAAATAAATAAATTTGTTTAAAAAAAATATATATATATACTTCAATTCCTCTGAGGTAATTGAATGACTCCTGAAATTTCCTGCATTGTTTGTTTTGGACTACTGATAGTACTAGAAGATAAAAAGTACTGAGGAGGCAAGAAAATTAACAAATAAAAAACTAGTGTGCATTACAAGGAAAGTATCTCATGGTTTATGTTTCACGGTTTCCACATTTTATTTTTGCCCTTTCCACTGCCCACCTATTTCAAAAAATTGCCACCATGGGGCAGGAGTGTGCCAATGTTAGGTTTCTGAACCTGCCCGGTTTAGGGTTTCCTTTCACACAAAGTCTCCACAGAGGAATTACTGTTCCTATTATACATATTAAGAAATTAAGGCTCAAAGTGAAGTAGATAGTAGGCGACCTAGCATTACATGAGTGGCAGAGGTAAGAGTTAAATACTAGTTTCAGTAGTCCATTGGTTAGGCTCTTTTAGAGCTCTCCTGAGTTTATAGCTATTATTTCCACATTTTTCCCCGGTGTTTTACAGGCCCCTTTTATTAAAGGCAGTAAATTCAGCAAATTTTAAACAAACAACGAAACAAAAAGAAAACAGAGGTGTGCTTACTGCATGGATGGTGGTAGAGAGTCAGAATTAATGTGAGAAAGTCACAAATAGAAGATGAAACCTAAGAGGACAAATTAGGTTTTGTTTGTCCATTCACCTGTTTTGAAACTCTTCTTTCAGAGTTTTTACTTGTGAAAAACTTAAAGATGGTAGCAACCATTGATTAAGATGACATATCTACAGATAAGAATTTCTTTTATCAGAGCATGTTTTCTCAAAAGACCACTGTTATAGGTGGAATTGTGTCCCCACCCCTATTCATATGTTGAAGTCGTAATCCCAGTACCTCAGAATGTGACTGTATTTGGAGATCAGGTCTTCAAAGAGGTAACTGAGGTAACATGAAGTCATTAGGGTGCGCCCTAATTCAATATGACTGGTGTCCTGTTTTTTTTTTTTTTTCAAATTTATTTATTTTATTTATTTATTTTTGGCTGTGTTGGGTCTTCATTACTGTGTGCGGGCTTTCTCTAGTTGTGGAGAGCAGGGGCTACTCTTTGTTGCGGTGCACGGGCTTCTCATTGCAGTGCCTTCTCTTGTGGAGCAAGGGCTCTAGGCACGCGGGCTTCAGTAGTTGTGGCACGCAGACTTAAGTAGTTGTTTCACAGGGGCTCAGTAGTTGTGGCTCACGGGCTTAGTAGCTCCGCGGCATGTGGGATCTTCCCTGACCAGGGATCGAACCCATGTCTCCTGCATTGGCAGGTGGATTCTTAACCACTGTGCCACCAGGGAAGTCATTGGTGTCCTATTTTAAGAAGAGGAGTACACACACAACTGACTATTGTAAAGACACAGGGAGTAGATGGCCATTTATAAGCCAAGGAGAAAGGCCCTCAGAAGAAACCAACACTACCTACACCTTGATCTTGGACTTCTAGCCTCCAGAATTGTGAAGAAATAAATGTTTGTTGTTTAAGCCACCTAGTCTGTGGTATTGTTATGGCGACCCCAGCAAACCTATATCGAAAAACTTATATCAAAATCATACGGGAGGCTTATGAAAAATGAGAGACCTGTGAATGATTGGGAAAAAACAGGAAAATATTAAAGAAGATGTCCATACTTTTAGTTTCTTCTGCTAATCGTCAGGATACAAGTGCTATCGAAAGGATGGTACTGATCTTGTGTAATTTTCATTCTTCAGGAAACGTACATTAAACCACACTGATTTTTTTTTTTTTGCCTATAAAAAGTATGATTTTCTGCTCTTTAGGATAATACAGTTATCTATGTATGTAAATCCAGAAAGGCAGCTCCATGTTAACTATGGATTCTGAAATTCCCTTTTATTGCATTTGCTCTTCGATTCTCAGGCCAAAACTGTGAGACTTAGACCAATGACTCATGGCTTAATATGTGGATTCCTGAAAGCGCTGATAGATTTATAAATGTATTTATTTGTGTATATCCCTAGATACACAAGAAGATCCTAAAACTACCTGATCCAACAAATGTTATTAGTTGATCAGTCAAAGCATAATGAATCTGATATCTCTACTCTTTCTTATGGCATGCTAATGTTCTCTGTCAGTTTTTCCCTCTTCTTCATGGCTCTTGCTCTCTCCTCATCCCTCCTCGCCTACTTTGAGCTCCTCTTTTCTTTTTCCTTGTCTCTGTCCCTTGCATGCTCTATCACTGCTATAATCCATTTCACAAATCCTTGTGCTAATTCCACTCTTCGTGGCTATTAAGATGATGTTTCACATGAGTTACAATGAATATTTACATGTGGAAAATAATTAGCGATATTATTCTCTGAATGTTTTCTTTTTAAAAATTTGGAAGTGAAAATCTACAAAAACAAAAATAAAGCAAAAAATAAATGTTTGCTTTCTGGATTGCATTAATTTTACAACAACCCAGCAGGGAGAGGAGGAAAGGGAGTTGATTTTCAGCTACTTTAAAGTAAACATTTTGCAATGTTTTTATAAATTTCTTTAAATGAAATTAATATGAATTGTTTAATACTTAATAATATTTTGACTAGAATTTGTAGAACTCCAAAGCCTTTAAGCTTAAAAGCATATATTATGCACTTAATGAAGCTGTTTTATAGCAATGTTCTGTAGAGATGATATTTAAATTTAGTACTAGTTGAGAAGAGTAATACAAGAATGTCTGAATGAATCTTTATAAGAAAGAAAGGAAAAAGGAGAAAAGACATTTTGAGAGGAGATGAAAGATGGCTGGCATTGCGAACTACAGACATTAATCCCCTTCCTCATGGAAAATAGAGGATTTCGAACCATGGGGCATAGGGGGAGAAGCCAGGGCTGGCTATTTGAATCCAGAAGGTACAAGGAGATAACAAATCAGTTGTTGTGAAACAGAGAGGTTTTATCTGCTTGGCTCCATGAAGTATACTAGGGGGCTGACCCTGGGACTGGGCTACTGACCCCATATGGATGCATTTGTCTTGGAACAGAGAGACAGCTGAGGTTAGCACATATATTTCAGCTTGGGAAAGTTGGGAAATGGAAAAAGAAGCAAGTAGATGCCAAAGTTCTTACATGCAAGGGAGATTCCCCATTGCTGGCTTGGAGACGAAGAGACCCAAGTGTCCGGGACCTGAGAATAACTTCTAGGAGCTGAGAATGACCCTTGGCCAGCAGCCAGCAAGAAAATGGGAACCTCAGTGCTACAACTGTGAGGAGCTGAATTTGGCCAATGGCCAGAATGAACTTTGAAGCACATTCTTCCCAGAACCTCCAGATGAGAACTCAGCTGGGTTAACAGCTTGAATGTGATACCCAGAGCAGAAAATCCATTTGGATAGCTCTAGGACTTCTGACTTTCATAACCGTGAGAATAAATGGATGTTGTTTTAAGATGCTAAGTTTGTGGTAATTTGTTATGCAGCAGTAGAAAATTAATAGTGATATAACATTGAAAACTCTCTCCTCAAGCTATTTTGGTGTTCTTAACTCAGATTCAAACTGGTTGCCTCTTACCAGTTGTTTTTACCTTGGGTAAGTCAAGTCACACAATCCTTCTGAGTCTGTTTCCTCACCAGCATAGTCAAAGGAAATAGTGACTGCCTCCTTAAATGAGTTTAGGTGGTAGGTGAAGTGAATTAATGCTCATGAAAATTCCTAGCAGGTTTCTTGGCATGTGGTAGATACTCTTAAATGGTTTATTCTTTCCTTCTTCCCTTTCTCTTCCTATTGGCCATTCATGCCCTATTCCAGCAGTTTTCAAAGTATGGTCCGAGGTCCTCTGGGGAGTCTCTCAGACCCTTTTATGGAGTTTTCGTGGTCTAAGCTATTTTAATAATGATAGTAAGATGACATTGGCCTTTTTCACTCTTATTCCTTCACGAGTATATGGGGGGGTTTTCCAGAGACTGCCTGACTTATCACAATAGTTGGAATGCAGAAGCAATATGAGAATCTAGTTGTCTCCTACTAATCCAGACATTGAAAAGATTTGCAAAACTCTAAACTATGCCAGTCTCATCACAAAATATTTTTGTTTTGGAAAACATAGTTATTTTTTAAACTAAAAAACTGTTATTTATATTAACATGTAAGAAGACACATGTACTATTCTGCCTTGAAATGAATTAATAAAATTTTAAATTTTCTTGGTTTTCATTTCCAATATGGTAAATATGAATAAACAAAAGCTCTTGGGGGGTCCCTGATAATTTTTAAGAGTGCTTAAGCAGAGAACCCAATATTTCCTCCTAAATGTTCATCCTCCATGAGGAGGTAAAAGTGCCTAGAAAAAGAGCTCTATAGAAAAATGAATTTAGGAAACACTGAAATGTATTTACCTCTATTCCACCCCTTACACAACAAATGAGAGGAATCCTGGAAATACAAACACAGTTTAAGTGTGCTTAATTCAGCATTTCCCCAATTTAAACTACTCGACCATAACAGGAATGATTTTCCTAGACACTGATAATAAGATTGAGATGCAGGCTCAGATTGTGAGAGGACGATTTTATTTTAAGGACATCAGAAAGAGAGAAAAGGGTATTCGTAATAAGCAAGATCATCTTTCCCAGTGAATTTTTTTTGTTTTTAAACCCAGAAAGCCTAACAAGAGATTAGCCTGTAGATCACAAGGTCTTAAGAACTACTCTTGCGAGGTCGTCTCCACTGCATTTCACCTACCCTGCTCTGTCTCCTTTCCTCTATGCTTATTGTTTACTTCCTTTGTGCACACCTATTCTAGCCCTAACAGCCCATCCCCTGACCTTTTGGAGAATAAACTTTTGAAAGATATTCTTTCTCTTCCTTCCTTTCTTTCTTTCTTTTCCTTCCTTCCTTTCTTTTCTTTCCCTTTCTTTCCTTCTTTCCTTCTTTCCTTTCTTTTTCTTTTTCTTTCTTTCTTTCTTTCTTTCTTTCTTTCTTTCTTTCTTTCTTTCTTTCTTTCTTTCTTTCTTTCTTTCTTTCTTTCTTTCTTTCTTTCTTTTCTTTCTCTCAACATCTTTATTGGAGTATAATTTCTTTACAATGTTGTGTTAATTTCCTCTGTATAACAAAGTGAATCAATTATATGTGTACATATATCCCTATATCCCCTCCCTCTTGCATCTCCCTCCCACCCTCCCTATCCCACCTCTCTAGCTGGTCACAAAGAACCGAGCTGATCCCCCTGTGCTATGCGGCTGCTTCCCAAGAGCTATCTATTTTACATTTGGTAGTGTATATATGTCAATGCTACTCTCTCACTTCGTCCCAGCTTACCCTTCCCCCTCCTCATGTCCTCAAGTCCATTCTCTACGTCAGTGTCTTTATTCCTGTCCTGCCGCTAGGTTCATCAGAACGTTTTTTTTTTTTTTTTTTTAGATTCCATATGTATGTGTTAACATATGGTATTTGTTTTTCTCTTTATGACTTACTACACTCTGTATGACAGACTCTAGGTCCATCCACCTCACTACAAATAACTCAATTTCATTTCTTTTTATGGCTGAGTAATATTCCACTGTATATATGTGCAACATCTCCTTTATCCATCCATTCATCTGTCGATGGACACTTAGGTTGCTTCAGTGTCCTGACTATTGTAAATAGTGCTGCAATGAACATTGCGGTACATGTCTCTTTTTGAATTATGGTTTTCTCAGGGTATATGCCCAGTAGTGGGATAGCTGGATCATATGGTAGTTCTATTTTTAGCTTTTTAAGGAACCTCCATACTGTTCTCCATAGTGGCTGTATGAATTTACATTCCCACCAACAGTGCAAGAGCGTTCCCTTTTTTCCATACCTTCTCCAGCATTTATTGTTTGTATATTTTTTATTTTTATTTTTTATTTTTTTTGTGGTATGCGGGCCTCTCACTGCTGTGGCCTCTCCCGCTGTGGAGCACAGGCTCCGGACGCGCAGGCTCAGCGGCCATGGCTCACGGGCCCAGCCGCTCCGCGGCATGTGGGATTCTCCCGGACCAGGGCACGAACCCGCATCCCCTGCATCGGCAGGCGGATCCTCAACCACTGCACCACAGGGAAGCCCTGTAGATTTTTTGATGATGGCCATTCTGACTGGTGTGAGGTGATACATCATTGTGGTTTTGATTTGCATTTCTCTAATTAGTGATGTTGAGCATCCTTTCATGTGTTTGTTGGCCATCTGTATATCTTCTTTGGAGAAATGTCTGTTTAGGTCTTCTGCCCATTTTTGGATTGGGTTGTTTGTTTTTTTGATATTGAGCTGCATGAACTGCTTGTATATTTTGGAGATTAATCCTTTGTCATTTGCTTCATTTGCAAATATTTTCTGCCATTCTGAGGGTGGTCTTTTCGTCTTGTTTATGGTTTCCTTTGCTG
>NC_041220.1:130822205-130845972 GCF_002837175.3 Physeter macrocephalus | reverse complement strand
TGGGTCAAAAAGGATCTTGCTGTGATTTATGTCATAGTGTGTTCTGCCTATGTTTTCCTCTAAGAGTTTTATAGTTTCTGGCCTTACATTTAGGTCCTTAATCCATTTTGAGTTTATTTTTGTGTATGGTGTTAGGAAGTGGTCTAATTTCATTCTTTTACATGTAGCTGTCCAGTTTTTCCAGCACCACTTATTGAAGAGACTGTCTTTTCTCCATTGTATATTCTTGCCCCTTTTGTCAAAGATAAGGTGACCATATATGCGTGGGTTTATCTCTGGGCTTTCCATCCTGTTCCATTGATCTATATTTCTGTTTCTGTGTATAGGAATGCAAGAGATTTCTGTGCCGTAATTTTGTATCCTGCTACTTTACCAAATTCATTGATTAGCTCTAGTAGTTTTCTGGTAGAGTCTTTAGGATTCTCTATGTATAGTATCATGTTATCTGCACACAGTGACAGTTTTACTTCCTTCTTTTCTGAGTTGGATTCCTTTTATTTCTTTTCCTTCTCTGACTGCTGTGGCTAAAATTTCCAAAACTATGTTGAATAATAGTGGTGAGAGTGGACAACCTTGTCTTGTTCCTGATCTTAGAGGAAATGCTTTCAGTTTTTCACCATTGAGAATGATGTTGGCTGTGGGTTTGTCATATATGGCCTTTATTATGTTGAGGTAGGTTCCCTCTATGCCTACTTTCTGGAGAGTTTTTATCATAAATGGGTGTTGAATTTTCTCGAAAGATTTTTCTGCATCTATTGAGATTATCATATGGATTTTATCCTTCCGTTTGTTAATATGGTGTACGACCTTGATTGATTTGCATATGTTGAAGAATCCTTGCACTCCTGGGATAAACCCCACTTGATCATGGTGTATGATCCTTTTCATGTGCTGTTGGATTCTGTTTGCTAGTATTTTGTTGAAGATTTTTGCATCTATGTTCATCAGTGATGTTGGCCTATAGTTTTCTTTTTTTTGTGACATCTTTGTCAGGTTTTGGTATCAGGGTGATGGTGGTCTCGTAGAATGAGTTTGGGAGTGTTCCTCCCTCTGCTATATTTAGAAGAGTTTGAGAAGGATAGGTGTTAACTCTTTTCTAAATGTTTGATAGAATTTACCCGTGAAGCCATCTGGTCTTAGGCTTTTGTTTTTTGGAAGATTTTAAATCACAGTTTCAATTTCACCGCTTGTGATTGGTCTCTTCATATTTTCTATTTCTTTCTGGTTCAGTCTTGGAAGTTTGTACTTTGCTAAGAATTTGTCCATTTCTTCCAGGTTGTCCATTTTATTGACATATAGTTGCTTGTAGTAATCTCTCATGATCCTTTCTATTTCTGTAGTGTCAGTTGTTACTTCTCCTTTTTCATTTCTAATTCTGTTGATTTGAGTCTTCTCCCTTTTTTTCTTGATGAGTCTGGCTAATGGTTTTTAAATTTTGTTTATCTTCTCAAAGAACCAGCTTTTAGTTTTATTGATCTTTGCTATCATTTCCTTTTCATTTATTTCTGATCTGATCTTTATGATTCCTTTCCTTCTGCTAACTTTGGGGGTTTTTTTGTTCTTCTCTCCCTAATTGCTTTAGGTGTAAGGCTAGGTTGTTAATTTGAGATTTTTCTTGTTTCTTGATGTAGGATTGTACTGCTATAAACTTCCCTCTTAGAACACTTTTGCTGCATCCCATAGGTTTTGGATCGTCATGGTTTCATTGTCATTTGTTTCTAGGTATTTTTGATTTCCTCTTTGATTTCTTTAGTGATCTCTTGGTTATTTAGTAGTGTGTTGTTTAGCCTCCATGTGCTTGTATTTTTTACAGATTTTTTCCTGTAATTGATATTTAGTCTCATAGCGTTGTGGTCGGAAAGGATACTTGATATGATTTCAATTTTGTTACATTTACTGAGGCTTGATTTGTGACCTAAGATCTGATCTATCCTGGAGAATGTTCCATGAGCACTTGAGAAGAAAGTATATTCTGCTCTTTTTGGATAGAATGTCCTATAAATATCAGTTAAGTCTATGTGGTCTAATGTGTCTTTTAAAGCTTGTGTTTCCTTATTTAGTTTCATTTTGATGATCTGTCCATTGGTGAAACTGGGGTGTTAAAGTCCCCTACTATTTTTGTGTTACTGTCATTTTCCCCTTTTATGGCTGTTAGCATTTGCCTTATGTATTGAGGTGCTCCTGTGTTGGGTGCATAAGTATTTACAATTGTTATAACTTCTTCTTGGATTGATGCCTTGATCATTATGTAGTGTCCTTCTTTGTCTCTTGTAATAGTTTTTATTTTGAAACCTATTTTGTTTGATATGAGTATGGCTGCTCTAGCTTTCTTTTGATTTCCATTTGCATGGAATATCTTTTGGCCTCCCCTCACTTTCAATCTGTATGTGTCCCTAGGTCTGAAGTGGGTCTGTTGTAGACAGCATATATGTGGGTCTTGTTTTTGTATCCATTCAGCCAGTTTGTGTCTTTTGGTTGGGGCATTTAATCCATTTACATTTAAGGTAATTATCGATATGTATGTTCCTATTCCCATTTTCTTAATTGTTTTGGGTTTGTTATTTTAGGTCTTTTCCTTCTCTTGTGTTTTCTGCCTAGAGAAGTTCCTTTAGCATTTGTTGTAAAGCTGGTTTAGTGGTGCTGAATTCTCTTAACTTTTGCTTGTCTGTAAAGGTTTAATTTCTCTGTCGAATCTGAATGAGATCCTTGCTGAGTAGAGTAATCTTGGTTGTAGGTTTTTCCCTTTTATCACTTTAAATATGTCTTGCCACCTCCTTCTGGCTTGCAGAATTTCTGCTGAAAGTTCAGCTATTAACCTTGTGGGGATTCCCTTGTATGTTATTTGTTGCCTTTCCCTTGTTGCATTTAATATTTTTTCATTGAATTTAATTTCTGATAGTTTGATTAATATGTGTCTTGGCGTGTTTCTCCTTGGATTTATCCTGTATTGGACCCTCTGGATTTCCTGGACTTGATTATTTCCTTTCCCATGTTAGGGAAGTTTTCAACTACAATCTCTTCAAATATTTTCCCAGACACTTTCTTTTTATCTTCTTCTTCTGAGACCCCTATAATTCATATGTTTGTGTGTTTAATGTTGCCCCAGAGGTCTCTGTGGCCTCTCCCATTGCGGAGCACAGGCTCTGGATGCACAGGCTCAGTGGCCATGGTTTACGGGCCCAGCCGCATGTGGGATCTTCCCAGACCAGGACACGAACCCATGTCCCCTGCATCAGCAGGCAGATTCTCAACCACTGCACCACCAGGGAAGCCCTTAGCATATTTTTAATTTCATTTATTGTGTTGTTCGTCATTGTTTGTTTACTCTTTAGTTCTTCTAGGTCCTTGTTAAATGTTTCTAGTATTTTCTCCATTCTTTTTCCAAGATTTTGGATCATCCTTATTATCATTACTCTGAATTCTTTTTCAGGTAGACTGCCTATTTCCTCTTCATTTGTTTGGTCTGGTGGGTTTTTACCTTGTTCCTTCATCTGCTGCATATTTCTGTGTTTTCTCATTTTGTTTAACTTACTATTTGGGGTCTCCTTTTCGCAGGTTGCAGGTTCATAGTTCCCGTTATTTTTGGTGTTGGCCCCCAGTGGCTGAGGTTGGTTCAGTGGCTTCTGTAGGCTTCCCGGTGGAGGGGACTGGTGCCTGTTCTGGTGGGTGGGGCTGTATCTTGTCCTTCTGTTGGGCAGCGCTACATCCCATGGTGTGTTTTAGAGTGTCTTTGAACTTAGTATGACTTTATGCAGCCTCTCTGCTAATGGGTGAGTTTGTGTTCCTGTCTTGCTAGTTTTTTGGCATGGGGCATCCAGCACTGGATCTTGCTGGCCGTTGGGTGGAGTTGGGTCTTAGTGCTGAGATGAATATCTCTGGGAGAGCTCTCGCCGATTGATATTACGTGGGTCTGGGAGGTTTCTGATGGTCCAATGTCCTGGACTCGGCCCTCCCACCTCAAAGTCTCAGGCCCGACACCCAGCCAGAGCACCAAGACCCTGCTAGCCACATGGCTCAGAAGAAAAGGAAGAGAGAAAAACAAAAAACCAAAATAACAAAACAGAAACAGAAAAATGAACAGACAGAACCCTAGGACAAATGGTAAAAGCAAACCTATACAGACAATATCACACAAAGAAGCATACACATACACACTCACAAAAAGACAAAAAGGAAAAAAATTTTTTATATATATATAAAAAAAGGAAGAGAGCAACCAAACCAGTAAGCAAATCCACCAATGATAATAAGCACTAAATACTATACTAAGATAAACATAAAACCAGAAACAAATTAGACACAAAAGGCAAACCCCAAGTCTACAGTTACCCCCAAAGTCCATTGCCTTAATTTTGGGAACATTTGTTGTCTATTCAGGTATTCTTCAGATGCAGGGCTTATCAAGTTGATTGTGGGGATTCAATCTGCTGCTCCTGAGGCTGCATGGAAAAATTTCCCTTTCTTTTCTTTGTTTGCACAGCTCCTGGGGTTCAGCTTTGGTTTTGGCCCTGCCTCTGCATGTAGATCACCCTCAGGTGTCTGTTCCTCACCCAGACAGGAGGGGGTTAAAGCAGCTGCTGATTAGGGCTCTCTTGCTAACTCAGGCCAGGGAGTGGGCCGGGTACAGTAATAATAATTGGAATGCAGGGCGAGCCTGCGGCAGCAGAGGCTGACATGACATTGCACCAGCCTGAGGCGCGCTGTGTGTTTTCCCAGGGAAGTTGTCCCTGGATATCGGGACCCTGGCAGTGGCGGGCTGCCGATAGTGACCTGTGCTTGTACACAGGGTTCTTGGTGGCAGCAGCAGCAGCCTTAGAGTTTCATACCTGTCTCTGTGGTCCAAGCTGATAGCCATGGCTCGTGACTGTCTCTGGAACTCGTTTAGGTGGTAGTCTGCCTTCTGTGGGCACAGGGGGAAGTAATCGCCTCTCCTCGTACACCCCAAAACAAAGGTCTCTTGCCTCTTAGGCAGTTCCAGACTTTTTCCCAGACTCCCTCCCATCTAGCTGTGGCGCACTAGCCCCCTCAGGCTGTGTTCACACAGTCAACTCCAGTCCTCTCCCTGGGATCTGACCTCCGAGCCCAAGCCTCAGTTCCCAGCCCCCATCTGCTCTGGTGTTTGAGCAGACAAGCCTCTCAGGCTGGTGAGTGCTGGTCGGCACCAATCCTCTGTGCGGGAATCTCTGCGCTTTGCCCTCCGCACCCCTGTTGCTGCGCTCTCCTCCGTGGCTCCGAAGCTTCCCCCCAACCCACCCACTGTCTCCGCCAGTGAAGGGGCTTCCTAGTGTGTGGAAACTTTTCTTCAGAGCTCTCTCCCAGAGGTACGGGTCCCTTCCCTATTCTTTTGTCTCTGTTTTTTCTTTTTTCTTTTGCCCTACCCAGGTATGTGGGGATTTTCTTGCCTTTTGGGAAGTCTGAGGTCTTCTGCCAGCGTTCAGTAGGTGTTCTGTAGGAGTTGTTTCACATGTAGATGTATTTTGATGTATTTATGGGGAGGAAGATGATCTCCATGTCTTATTCCTCTGACACCTTGAAGGTCCAGCCTCTCTTTCTTCTTTCTTTCTTCCTTTCTTTCCTTCTTTCTTTCTTTCTTTCTTCCTTTCTTTCCTTCTTTCTTTCTTTCTTTCTTTCTTTCTTTCTTTCTTTCTTTCTTTCTTTCTTTCTTTCCTTCTTTCTTTCTCTTTCTTTCCTTCTTTCTCTGCTTTGAAAGAGTAACCATTGTTTCTAGAAATCATTTTTCTAAGCCAAGTATGTCCTCTCAGAAGACAAAGAATGACTGGGGGGAGGGGAAAGTTAGTTGTTACTGATTCTCTGCTAATTCCTTGTGCCCAGTCACATCTTTACCTTCCTGCCTCTTCAGTCTGCCAGCCTCAGATTCAGAGGCGTCATTACTCTAAGGGGAGGGGGGCCAAGGAGACCTCCCACCCCAAGCACAGGGAGTGAATATGAAAGGTGTTAAATTCTTTCCCTTGTTCTATTTCTGTAACAGCTCAATTCTGTGACATGAAAATCTCCCTCTCTGTCTTAAAATAGTCTGTAAAGAAATGCAAATCTGTAAATCATTAAACATTGCCCCCAACTGATTGCTAAGGAACCTAAACATAACAGAGGAGGGTGTTGGGAATTTGAGGAAATTGTTTCAGAGAAGAAAAAGAAATATAACTAAGGCAGAAAAACCTCAACTGGTGATTGGGGATTAGGGGACCAAGGGGGAGATGTTGTTTTTCAAATGGAGAAAGACTATTTTTGAGAAAGCCTTCAGACAAGTCATGGGATTAGCAAAACTCTAGGGTGGAAAGCCCGTGAGCAGTGGCCAGCCCTGGGCAAATGATCTTCCTCATTATGAATACTCTCTTCTTCCTTTCTGATACTCGCTGAGTCTCATCCTTTTTCACAGTGACTGGTCAAATAATTCCAGCTAAGATATAGATAGTCAAGAGCAGTTTAAAATAGATTTGGTCCATTCAGGTATGTATAGTTCAAGTTTGGGGAGAGAGGATGAGAGGAACAGCATGGTAGATTTAAACCCTGACACTGGTTCTATAAAACTGAACCTGTGTACCTCAGATTGGGACTTGAACCCACAGGCCAGGACTTGAACCCAGCCAAAAACCGAGATTGGGACTTGAATCCATGGTCTTTTAACTGACATCACACACCTGGTCTCAGGACTTAATGAAGCTCAGGTTCTTGATGTCTCATCACAGAAAGAATTTGGTGAGAGACAAAGTGATAGGTAAGAAGTGGATTTATTTAGAGAGAAACACACTCCCCATACAGAGCGTGGACCACCTCAGAAGGCAAGAGGCCTTGGGAGAAGCACACTCCACAGACAGAATGTGGGCCATCTCAGAAGGGGAGAGAGGCCCTAGGGTATGGGGTTGTCAGTTTTTATAGGGGTGGGTAATTTCATAGGCTAGTGAGTGGGAGGACTATTCTGGCTATTTTGGGGAAGGGGTGGGGATTTCCAGAAATTGGGCCACCATCCACTTTTTGACCTTTGTGGTCGACCTTGGAACTGTCATGGGTCATTTAGCTTGCTGATGTGTTACAATGAGGGTATACTGAGGCTGACGGTCTAGTGGAAGTCCACTCATCTGCCATTTTGGACCTATTTGGCTCTAATCAGTTTTTAAAAAATTGATTAATTAATTTATATTTTTGGCTGCATTGGGTCTTTGTTGCTGTGCGTGGGCTTTCTCTAGTTGCGGCGAGCAGGGGCTTCTCTTCATTGCAGTGCATGGGCTTCCCATTGGGGTGGCCTATCTTGTTGCGGAGCATGGGCTCTAGGCACGCAGGCTTCAGTAGTTGTGGCCTTAGTTGCGGGCTTAGTAGTTGTGGCGCACGGGCTTAGTTGCTCCATGGCATGTGGGATCTTCCCAGACCAGGTCTTGAACCTGTGTCCCCTGCATTGGCAGGTGGATTCTTAACCACTGCCCCACCAGGGAAGCCCTCTAATCAGTTTATATCATGTCCTCAGGCTATGTCATTCTTTTAAAGGTTGTGCCCTGCCCCCTTTCATCCTGTTTCAAAACCACTGGTGTCAGTATCTAGGGTCAGGGGTCTCCACTGGTAGCCTCTCAAATGCTGTCTCCACAGGAAGGACCTACCTGTAGGTAGAGAATAAATCCCCTAATGTGGGATTTATGCTCATGGTTTGTTGCTTTTAGTTTTTATTGTTTGACTTAATCCACATATGCTTCCTGGTGTCAGGGTTTTATTCTGCTGTGATGGGAGCTGGAGCCCTGCTACACTATAGCACATGCTGTGTGTACTGGCAGGTGGCCCTTGGCCACATCTCAAGGAGAATCTCAGTATACCCTTTTTTATACAGAGCCAACCAAGGTAGTCAAAAGCTAATAGCATTTGTCAACATGGGTAAGATTAGTATTTTCCATTTTCTGCTTAGTCCTTAGAATTTTCATTATATATGCAAAGTGGTCAGAAAAGGATATATGTGAAATACTGAAGGTGTAAAATTCCAAGAGTGTAGCAGAAAATCTAGGAGGTTGGTTCCATGTCCTATACATTAAGTAGTTCAATGAAGATTATTAGTTTCCTTAATATAAGATTAGTATGTTCTTATGACCTTTCTGATGGGAATTTTTGGATCAAAGATTGCCTATCTACTGATACAAAAAAATTTGATAGTCAGAGTGTATCTTTCAAGCATTTGTACCTCAGAATATGTACAAAATCCAATTGTTATTTAGAAACTGATATTAGAATGGAAATAAAATGTGCTTAAATTAGTGTTTTTGTTTTTTTAAAGAATGATCTATTTGCACATGGATTTGTTTGAATCTAGCCTCTTGAAAACATGAAGGACCCTCAAATTTGTCATCTTTTGTTCTTTGATTAGTATTATACATACTCTTCTTTAGGAAATAGGATCTGCAAGTCTATTTTTCTTTTTGCCCTAGAGATTTCACTCATCTTTTTTGTATTATCCTACAAGGTTAGGCGATTATGTACATTTATTTTATGTTTCTTCTGTGAATGGATTTAAATTCCTTTACTTAGAAACCATCCCTTCAGGGAATGAAGAGGGCTTATCTTTGCTGGCCATGTGGATTCCTGTGAACTCTCTCCTTCAAGATGAAAGCAATTTGCATTCCAGTGATACTGAGCTATCTTGTGTTTCTCCCCAAATTGGTAATTTTCCAGAGGCTTTCTCCTCTGTTTGGGATGTCCTTTCCTAGCTGGTAAACACTTTGTTCATTCTTCATTTTTATGAATCAATTCTTTGTGAAGCTTTTTCTTTCCATCTTCATCTCCTTCAAACCCTACCCCATAAACCTCGGCCAGAGTTTATCATAGCTTCTTCTCTAGTATCTCCACACCACAGATATAGCTCTATTATTATGTTAAACATGTTATACTGGGTCATAATGTTAGCTCTTCTGATTTCACTTAGCTTTCTAGGACTAAAGTTGTTGATCTTTCCAATCTCTGTAAGCTTTACCTTGGGTCTCCATACAAGTCTCCTTAATAATAAGTTAAATGTAATAAGTTATATATAATAAGTTATATGTGATAACAACAACTATTTATTAAGTGCATACTACCATATTTTATCAACAAGGTACACATAGTTTTCTTCCATATTTAAACATCTCTAAAATCAGGATGCATCTTAAATTTGATTAAGTCTTACATTGGTGAAATACAATGTATGTCAGCAGCTGTACTGATTTATTAATATTATATTTCATCCATAATAATCCAATAAGGTAAGTATTTTTTAAAAAATAAATTTATTTATTTATTTATTTTTGGCTGCGTTGGGTCTTCGTTGCTGCACACAGGCTTTCTCTAGTTGAGGCAAGTGGGGGCTACTCTTCGTTGCAATACGTGGTCTTCTCATTGCAGTGGCTTCTGTTGTTGTGGAGCACAGGCTCTAAGCATGCGGGCTTCAGTAGTTGTGGCTCTCGGGCTCTAGAGCACAGGCTCAGTAGTTGTGGCACACGGGCTTAGTTGCCCTGCGACCAGTAGTTGTGGCTCTCGGGCTCTAGAGCACAGGCTCAGTAGTTGTGGCACACGGGCTTAGTTGCTCTGCGACCTGTGGGATCTTCCTGGACCAGGGCTTGAACCTGTGTCCCCTGCATTGGCAGATGGATTCTTAACCACTGTGCCACCAGGGAAGTTCCAAGGTAAGTGCTATTAATATTTGGTTTATGGATGAGGAAACAGAGATTTGGAGGGATTAAAAAACTGGTTCAAGGTACATAGCTACTAAGAGGCAGAGCAAGGACTGAACCTTAGGTATGTATGTCTTCATCACCCATGATCTTAACCATTCTGCTGGGGAAGAGTGGGAAGAATGGAAGAAAACTAACATTTTGAGGACTTTCTATTATGTGACAGCCACTGTGCTAGGTACTCCTTGTACTACTGAAACCATGCAACTCAGATTGGGACTTGAACCCACAGTCTTTTAACTGAGATCACACACCTGGTCTCAGGACTTAATGAAGCTCAGGTTCTTGATGTCTCATCACAGAAAGAATTCAGTGAGAGACAAAGTGATAGGTAAGAAGTGGATTTATTTAGAGAGAAACACATTCCACATACAGAGTGTGGGCCATCTCAGAAGGTGAGAAGCCTTGGGAGAAACACACTCCACAGACAGAAAGTGGGCCATCTCAGAAGGGGAGAGTGGCCCTAGGGTATGGGATTGTCAGTTTTTATAGGGGTGGGTAATTTCATAGGCTAGTGAGTGGGAGGAGTATTCCAGCTATTTTGGGGAAGGGGTGGGTATTTCCAGGAATTGGGCTACTGCCCAATTTTTGACATTTATGGTCGGCCTTGGAACTGTCACGGAGCCTGTGGGTGTGTCACTTAGCTTGCTGATGTGTTACAATGAGGCTATACTGAGCCTGAAGGTCTAGTGGAAGTCCACTCCTGTGCCATCTTGGACCTATTTGGCTCTAATCAGTTTATATCGTGTCCTCGGGCTATGTCATTCTTTTAAAGGTTGTGCCCTGCACCCTTCCCTCCTGTTTCACTACTTCTCATTTTATTCTCAAAAACTTTGAGGTAGGCATTATAGTCTTTATATTATAGACAAGGAGACTGAGGCTTATGTTAGATAGATTGTTTGAAGCCACATAGCTGAGAAGTGCTGAAGTTAGGATTTGAACTCAGGCCTGGTGGGTTCCATAGTCAGTTTCACTGGAATTTTATCAGTGCCCTTTCAGTTTAAGAGAAACTGAACATTGATATAGGCAATGTGAACCGAACAGATATAAAAATCCATTCCCCAGGGCTTCCCTGGTGGCGCAGTGGTTGCGAGTCCGCCTGCCGATGAGGGGGACGCGGGTTCGTGCCCCGGTCCGGGAGGATCCCACATGCCGCAGAGCGGCTGGGCCCGTGAGCCATGGCCGCTGAGCCTGTGTGTCCGGAGCCTGTGCTCCGCAACGGGAGAGGCCACAGCAGTGAGAGGCCCGCGTGCCAAAAAAAAAAAAAAAAAAAAAAAAATCCATTCCCCAGATGGCAAAATTAGGTTGTGTTCCTTGTATGATGATCTAAGAGTGTCTTAGACTCTCGACTTTCCTTAAAGATAAAAGAAGTAGGGATTTCCCTGGTGGCACAGTGGTTAAGAATCCGCCTGACAATGCAAGGGACAGGGGTTCGAGCCCTGGTCCAGGAAGATCCCACAGGCTGTGGAGTAACTAAACCCATGTGCCACAACTACTGAGCCTGCATTCTACAGCCCATGAGCCACAGCTACTGAAGCCTGTGGGCCTAGAGCCCGTGCTCCACAACAAGAGAAGCCCGCGTACCACAACGAAGAGTAGCCCCCACTCGCCGCAACTAGAGAAAGCCCAACGCAGCCAAAAATAAATAAACAAATAAATAAATAAATAAGGTTATTTTTTAAAAAGTAGGCACCAGTGATGACTCTGCTGATTTGAACTGTGGACTAGTCTCAGGGTGTTTTCTTGATGTGTGTAACAAAGATAATGCTCTTTAGCCTCCACTGCCTCATCCGGTACCCCAGCAATGTGTATACCCGGTGACACAAGGGCTGCCATTAACTGGACCCTGCCCTGTAGCTTTGTGTGTTAAAGGACATTGAACTGGCACCATAAACAATGTTTAACTGATATTCCATTTATTAAACTGTTTGACTTGTGGCCTAACTGATTCAGCCTGGGCTAGACCATTAACCCCTTGGACACTCCATTATGCAGGATGCCTATCATATGCATTTATTTTGTCTTTCATAAAGAAATACCTTTCCCCCCTTTTGAAGGAAAAAGCAAGATAGTTTCACAAACTAATCTTAATGAGCTCACTGCAAGAATTCAAATATGCTGTCTTTAGGTATATTCAGCTCTTTCAAAGAGTATAACGTGTGAATACGCCAATGTTTTCATTTTTCTCTTGGACGAATTTTGATTTGTAGCTAGAGTTAATGAATTTAAGAGTAGTATTCCAAAGTAGTGTTTCCCAAAATGTATTCCAGCACATGTTAGCTCTAAGAGTTGACCTTTGAAATATGGGTCCCATGGTCAAATAAATCTAGGTAATGTAGCAAAGCTATTCCTCCCTCATCGAGTTTAACCATTAGTGCCTTAAAGGCCCTGATAAGTCCAGCTGTAAAGACCTTGTTTTTTGGTAAGTCTGTTGACAATTCATGGAACTAGTGTTTCCTTAACACACTTCAGGATGTACTGCCTCTGGCAGAGGCTGTAATTGTCCCCTATATCCATTCTCTTTTTCCTTTTAGTAAGAGAATCTCTGAATTGTAGCTAGGAACATAGCTTTCCAGCTAAACACTATGTTTTCTTACTTCTTTATAACCAGTTGCAGCTGTGTGAATGATTTTTTTGACAGTAGAATGTAAACAAAAGTGATGTGAGCAAAGCTGAGTGTTGCTCCTTTAAAAGGAAGTCGCTTGCCCTCTACTTTCTATCTTTCCCCATTCTTGCTGGCTGGAACGCTCAGTTGCTGGTGACTCAGTTTTGACCATCTGGCCAGACAACACTTCAGGGGATGCCAAATGAAAAGATACAAGGAATCTGGGTCCCTGATGGTTTTGTGGACTAGCCATTTATATCTGAATTGTTTCACGGAAGATAAATAAAATTCATTTTGTTTGAACCACTCTATTTTGGGTATCTTTGTTATAGCTGCTTAATCTAAACTGTCACTAATCACTGTCCTGGAATTCTCTGAGAATTTTATGCTTGGGTTAGTATAAACTTCCTGAATTCTATTGGCTTTTCTTAATAAATGTTTTTAAAGAGAAATTCCTAAATGCTTTAGAGGAAGCTAAAAATTTAGGTGAAATAATGTTTGGAATGAAGCTAAGCTGTAGACTTAACATTAAAATATAGAATGAACATTCAAATAATGAAATATTTGCTCAGACTGAGCCAGGTGAAAGACTGGACTTTCTCATGAAAGAAGATGAGGTTTTAAATGACTCATGTTATACATAGTATCGCTAATTTTTCTAAGTGTGTTTATACATAAATGTCTCAAGCTACTGAAATAAATGAATGATTCATATTAGCTTCAAAAAGAAAGCCTTTGGGGTTTTCTCTGTCTGCTCTGCATTTTAACTTGCCATTATTTAAAGGCTTATTCAAGACTTTTAACAGCAGACACACTGGCAACAATGTCAATTCTGACCTCAGTCAAACATAATAGGAGAGAGCAAATTGTGTTTTCCTCGGAAAAGAAAACCACAGCATATTTTCCTCCTGGAATAATTTGATTTCCTTTTGCTGTAGAAAGTCCAGAGAAAATGACAGCAATTCTGCCATAAGCTTCCACAAGTTGAAACTGAATGTCTGTGATTGTACTTCCCATGATGACTTTTCTAAACTAATGCTTGGGTTTCCATTTTAGAGGCCCTGATTACTAGATGTGATTCAAGATCTTAATGTAACTAAGCACCCTTGGCTTGGCTCTGCTTTGGGGCAATGGCATCCTGCCGGCTTCTGTGATGAATGCGTCCAGAGCTTTAGCCCTGAAAACTCCAATCTCCAAGGAATTGTCGATTTTGTCTCTGACATTTATGAAGGACATCTGTGTAATGTCTGACCATGGCCTAAATCTCTGTATCTCCACATCTATCGTGGTACCTGTCCTTAGCTGCAAGCCCAGCAACGGAAAGGAGCAGTTTACTATTTGGAAATCGTAACAGGTTTTGACTTTTTCATTGCAACATCTGTGAAGTAGTATGAGACTTGATTGGTGTCTAAAAATCTTTATTTAATTTACTACCAGAAGCAGATCAAATTTCAGATTCCCTTTGCTGGTGTTAGCGTCAAGATAAATCTTTTATAAGGGTGTACAGGAATTCTAAAGAAAAAGTGAAACCAGTAGCTTTTTAGATTTTCCTTGTTTTATGTCGGGTTTCTTAGAAATGAAAAAGAATTTTTTCTTGGGAGAAAGTTAAAAACTACTTGTGCAGAGGAAAAACAGAAAAGGAACAATGATATTTCATATTTTTAGACTCTTGAAGGCTAATTTTGATCCATTTCCTATGTATATTTTTTAAGATTATAATATAGTTCTTTGCAGGTCATCTCATCTCTGGAACATTCTCACTCAGTTATCAATGAAACCCAAAGATATCTGTGGGACTAAATTCTTCTTTGAAAGATTAGCATAGATTCACTACCAACAAAACAAAATAGCCCTTATCCTCTACCTCGTAACACCTTTTGAGAAGAGATTTATGAGCCTTTTGGGTGCATGTGCTATGAAAATGCAAAATGGTGGTAAATAGATGATGTAAAGGGGAAAAAGGTTTCCATAGGGTCCCTTTGTAAAAGGAAACAAATACATGAGTTCTATACAACATTCATAATAGGGCATACTGCTTCTGTCCCAGACTGCTAATTTTTCCTTTTTCTCATTCGTTTTTCCCTCTTTTTCTCATTATTTATAGATAGAAACTTCTAATCTTATTCCCTTCCTGAAATGAGTTCTCAGCCCACTTCAGACTGCTGAATTCCAAACAACATGGGTCATGTTTGGAAGCTTTCTTGGTGAAGGGCCTTAGTTCAACACCACCTGTGAATAAATGCTTAACAAGTAGGCTTTTGATCATGACGTCTCTTAGATATTAGAAAAAAATTGTTTCAATAGAATAGCTTCAGGCTGCAGCTCACTGTTAAATAAACTAGACAGCTGCCTCAAATCCTTTCTGAAATGAAGTGGGATTTACTCACTAAATAAAATAAGAGATCCACTCATCAAGGCAACAAGTATTCATTCTTTAACATGGCTTCAACAGATCATGGTGCTAGGCTGGTGTCATCACAAGGTTTGTGTTAGAAAGCAGTGTGCACAAATGAGGTCACATTAATTCTAACAACTCAAATTTTACTGACTTGCGAGAGCCTTGGCCTCCTGAAAACTCCCTGCTAAGTATATTTTTAGGGTATCTTTAGGGGTCTCTCCTAGATAGCCCTTCCGCTCAGTGATGTCCTCTTCCTAAGAAAACAACTGAGAGAGGTTGCTGCATGCTGTCACCATACTTCTGGAGCTCCCAAAGCTGCAAACTTGAGGGACCATGTAGAGTAGTATGCCGTGTAAATGACCCTGGCCCAGGAATAAGCTGTGTTCTGCACAGAATATATTTTGTCAGGAGGCACACAAAGAGGGTCTTAGAAGGTGTCTCCTAAGTTCCTTTGGGCAAACAGTTTTTTGTTTGTTTGTTTGTTTTTGTTTTTTTCCATTTTTGCCTATAGCATCTCTCTCTCCCCTTAGAGCTCAAACACGAGTCTATGTGTCCTGAGCAGGAGAGCCACCATGTTATTCCCTTCAAATCCCAGATGTCTCCCACAGTGTGCCTTGAAAAACCCCACTCCCTGCCGTCACTCTACGCCCCTAGGCAGATCAATTTGTATAAATAGACACCTGTGGTCTTCCACTACCTCATCAGACATGCCCAGACGTGTCTGAATCCCAGCAGAGGAAACAGCTTAGGCTAAAACCAAAGCATCTGTACATGCTTAACAAAAAATTCACACAAAATACTATGAAACTTAAAGTCTTTCAGTGGAAAATGCCTCATATTAATTTGGTTCATGCATGCATGCTTCATTTATAATCCAAATAAATTCCTAGGCCCCATATGGCCCAGGTTTGGCATAGTACTACATTAAAGAAACACAGTTTAGCAACCAAAAGTAATTAAAAAGTAATTCCCACATTTATTTGGGCTTCCTTAAGAATATTAAACGAACGACAAGTTCATGATCCTTAGTTATGAATCCTTCTAGAAGCTTTCTTTCTTCTTTCATGTTCTCTCCTGTCCCTTTGTATTCCTAGTGCCTCTATTTGTGCCAAGTCCCCAATATTTCTCTCCCAAACATGCCTCTATGTCTCTTACATTTCTTTTTCTTTTCTTTTTGCCTTTTCAGTTTGTTCCTCTCTTTCTCAAAATCTGGGAATTTTTGATAAAATTGAACTCATCTTAATGGGTCAAAGTTTCATGGAAGCTAGCAGACCAAGACAAGATACTTCTTAGTGAGCAGAAACGTAGGGATGCATCAATAATTTTTGCATCTATTATACATTCATCTGACATTTATTGAGGACCTAATATACATGGCAGGCATTGTGGAGGCACTGAGGACATAAATGAATAGGATATTGTCTCCGACTTCAGGAAACACAAGTCCAGTAGAAGGTAGAGGCATATTAGACGAATGATTGTAATCAGTGGGGCAGGTATAAGAATGGACTTAGATTTTAGGCCATATGTGACACCAAAGTTGGGTAGGTCAATAAAGGCTTCACAGAGGAGAAGCCCTTGCCTTTAAGGATAAGTTGTAGTTTTTCAAGTGGGTGGTTTCCTAAGGCAGAAACCCAGCAGTGATCCTAGAGTCTTCCCATTCCTTTATCCTCTACAAATACTTTTAGTTCTTATGGCCTATTGAGTCTATCTCCTTAACATCTCTTTTGTCCATCTCTTTCTCCCAATCCACATTGCTCTTGTTTATGTTAGCACAGCTTTTGCTTTGCAAGTATCCAACTGGCTTCTTATTTATCTTCTTGCCTATTACCTGGCACCTTTTGAAAATATCTATCATATTGCCTAGAGTCTAGATAAGTCGTTTTCAATTTTATTTTCTGTCTCAAGACTACTTTATACTCTCAAAAAGTATTGAGGACCCCCAAAAGCTTTTGTTTTTGTGGGTGATAGAAACCTAGAATTAAATTAAAAATTTAAAGATAAAAACAATCTCATTACGTGTTAACATAAATAACATGTTCTTATGAAAAATATATTTTACAAAACAAAATAAAATTTAGTGAGAAGAGTGGCATTGCTTCTTATTTTTTTTGCAAGTCTCTATGTTTGGTTTAATAGAAGACAGATGGATTCACATATCTATTTCTACATTTAGTCTGTTGCAATGTCACATGTTATATAGCCTCTGTAAGCCTCCATTGTACACTCTAAAAAATGAGGGTGAACAATACTATTATTGCAAAAATGTTTTTGACCTTGAAAACCTTCTAAATGGTCTTGGGGAACCCAGGGCTTCTTAGGCCACACTTTGAGAACTGCTAGTATGGATCTTTCTAAAGTACAAATCTGTTTATGTTTCTCCCCTTCTTAAAATCTTTCAGCAGCTCTCTTTTGCCTACAGAATAAAGTAAATGGAAGAGTGGGAAGACACTAAGATGACTTCTAGATTTTATGCTTAGATAACTGGATAAACAAAATAGAAAATTAGAAAAGGGAAGCATATTTTTATAGTGATGAAGTTGATGAATTCAGTTTTTTTTTTTAGTCATGGCTTTTGAGCTGAGTACCAGTTAACTACTGTGTATAACACCCTTCAAAAAACATAGTGGCTTAAAACAACATTTGTTATACAACACCAAAGATGTGATCTGTGAAACAGAGAATTGATAAGCTGGACTTCATTAAAATTGAAAACTTCTTCTCTGCTAAAGACAATAACAAGAGAATTAGAAGACAAGCCACAGAGTAGGAGAAAATATTTGCAAAAGACACATCTGATAAAGGACTGCTATCCAAAATATAAAAGAACTCTTAAAACTCAACAATAAGAAAACAAATAACCTGTTTTAAAAATGGGCTATAGACCTGAGCAGACATGTCACCAAAGAGAATATACGGATGGCAAACAGCGTAAGAAAAAATGTTCTACGACCTATGTTATCAGGGAAATGCAAATTAACAACAACGAGATACCACTACGCACCTTTTTGAATGGCCCAAATCCAGAACGCTTGACAACACCAAATGCTGCTGAGGATGTGGAACATCGGGAACTTTCATTCATTGCTGGTGGGAATGCAAAATGCTGCAACCACTTTAGAAGGCAGTTTGGCAGTTTCTCATAAAACTAAACATACTCTTACCACTTGATCCAGCAGTCATGCTCTTTGATATTTGTTTAATCAAAGGAGTTTAAAATTTATGTCCACACAAAAACGTGCGCAAGGGTGTTTACAGCAGCTTTATTCATAATTGCCAAAATTTGGAAGCAACCAAGATGTCCTCCAGTAGATAAATGGATAAATAAATCGTGGTACATCCAGACAATGGAATGTTATTCAGCTCTAAAAAGAAATGAGCTAAGCCATGAAACGACATGGAGGAAGCTTAAATGTGTATCACTAAGTGAAAGAAGCCCATCTGGAAAGGCTACACACTATATGATTCCAACTGTATGACATTCTGGAAAAAGCAGAACTAGGGAGATAATAAAAAGGTCAGTTGCTGCCAGGGGTATGTATATGCGGTGGTGGGTAGAGGGGGGATGAATAGGCAAAGCACAGAAGATTTTTAGGGTGATGAAAATACTCTGTATGCTATTATAATGAAGGATATATGTCATTATACATTTGTCCAAACCCATAGAAGGTACAACCCAAGAGTGAATCTTAGTATAAACTATAGACTTAGAGTGATTATAATGCATCAATTCAGGCTCATCAATTGTAACAAACGTACCACTCTGGTGAGTGATGTTGATAACGGGGGAGAGGCTAGGTATCTGTGAGGGAAGGGGATATATGGGAAATCTCTGTATCATCCTCTCAATTTTGTTGTGAATCTAAAACTTCTATTAAAAATGTAAAAAATTTTAAAGAAACCCAGCATTGTTAAACATTTGTTATTTCTCACAAGACTGTAAGTTGACTGGACAAAGCTAGGTGGTGGATGGAGGATGGTGGACCCGTGGGATGGAGAGCATTTCATCTGGCCTTTCTTTTGTCAGTCTAGTGTGCTTCCTGCTCAGTCTTTGCTTTTTCAGGAAGAAAGTGCCGCCTGCCACTGGTAGAAAGTCAGGAGACATCACATCTGGGTCACTCTTTGCCTGTGGGTGGAGGGCCAGAAGACACCAGCAGTCTCTTGCTACTGTGTAGAGGGCTTGGAGAGCCTGGGCTTGGGTTGCCTTCTGCCACTGGGTGGAGGATTGGGAGGTATTCTACCTGCTTTTAATATTCCTCCTCTGTGTTCTCATAATGTCCTGTATTGGTATTTATAACATTACATATTAATCATTGACTTTTTTTCAGGCAGGGACTATGTCCCCAATATTCAACACAATGCTTAGCATATCATAGGCACTCAATAACTGTTTGAGAAATGAATGGATGGTGAAATTTGATATTATGCAAAGCAGGCTGACAATAGGAAATCATTATAAACTTTTGAACTGAATTATGACATAAGGAATTGTGTTTTAGGAAGAT
The DNA here is from genome assembly GCF_002837175.3 of Physeter macrocephalus. Lineage (NCBI taxonomy): Eukaryota > Metazoa > Chordata > Mammalia > Artiodactyla > Physeteridae > Physeter > Physeter macrocephalus. The sequence continues at coordinate 130,826,763 of NC_041220.1, read as the reverse complement.
TTTACCATTATTATGGATGTACTGAGAAATACACTCCTCTACCTGGGTGACAACTACTTCTTTTTATTCTTCCTCTTGGAACACTTCCATGATAATTGGTGTTTTTCATGTACTTAAACACAATTATATACTTTGGGCAGTAAAACCCATAGACGTATCAATTTGTGAAGGTACTGAATTAGTGAAAAGCAGTGAACTATTATCCACATCTTCCCAGTGAGAGTGCTAAATATGTAAGCGGACAATGACCAGACCATATATAACAATAGAACTCTGATCCCGAAGCCCAGGAAGCCAAACCACACCTCTGCAGCAATTGGCCCAGACTTGTCAGGGCTTGGTCAATGACTGTCAACTTTCCTATTTTGGCCACTACTTCCCAATCAGGACTGAACAGAGAAAGTCAGATATGCTCTCCAAACCAATCACATAATATGCCCTGCTTCTTGGTAACTCACCTCAAGTTTCCCAACAACCACCAATCAGAGTACACCTGAAGCCTTTCCTCTTTCTTTCACTATAAAGCTTTCCCATCCCCCTGCCTGCCTTTGAGTCTTTGCCAAACACAAGAGATGACGACTTGACACAGCAAATTCTGAATAAATAGCCTCTGTTTGTTCTCGTTCGGTGATCTTCATTTACCTCCACACCAGTAAATGAAATAGTTCACAAGAGGTTGAACTAGGGTAGATGTGGTCGAGTATTACAAACACCATCCTGAACAATGAGCCAGTCTAGACACCTTGGGAAGCTGCTTTATCTCAGTTGCTTTATATATTTTAGAAGAGTTGGTGGTGAAGCGCTCTGTGTATAAATCTTAACTCAGTTGTCATGGTTCCAAATCATTTTTATAGCTGAATAAGTCATTGAAAGCATTGTTTTTATTAACCTGTAATCTAATGCTTCACCCCCTGGAAGTGCTGCCTTTCAGTTTGGGGTTAGATTCTGTTGATTCGTCAGTTAATGTCTCTCAGATTTTTTTCTTTCTTCTCTGTCACATTGCCACTACCCTCGTCCATGTTTTCATGATCTCATAAGCAGCAGTCATCTAAGTGACCCCTTTGAGCCTCTTTCCACTTGAAATCATTGTACATGCCTAACTTATGCTAATCTTCTGCTAACTTCCATCATGTTACTAATTTCCTCAAGAACTTACTCAATTTGTAAACTTTATTGGCATCAGTGTCTTCCATCATATGGCTCCCCTAATTAACCTAGCACCCCTAACTAACCTAGCAACCCTGTGTCCTCCTGCTTTGCTACATGTTCTGGGCTGCTATCCACACCATGTTTATTCCACCTCTGTGCTTCTGGTCATTCTGCTGCTTCATCTGGAATGTGTTCTTCTTTTTTATGTGTATTCTTGTTTAACGCATACTTTAACCCTCACTTTGTCCCTCAGTAGTCTTGTACAAGATTCTTTTATTGTGAACTCTCTTATTCTGTGAACTATGTTTCACTATCAGGTTCCAGTTGGCCATAAAGGAAGCTGCAGGAGATTTGGGAGGCAGAATTGAAAGCAGCAGTCATTATACTTGGAAAGTTGTCAGTGGTTAGAGGCAGTGAAGACAGATGCCAAGATGCCAGCAGTTTCCAGCTTATTGTCGTGCTTCTTCACTCTGCTTCCAGCTCTCCTTCCCAACTTCCTGCCCTACTGACTAACAGCAGCCCCAGGCTGGCCCACCACCAGATGCTCTGCTGTAAGCTCCTAGGGGCAGTAACTCCAAAGAGTCAACGATCTTCCACGGAGTTCCACAGCAGCCCCTTTCACAGTATGCTGGACGTGCTTAGTTTCTAGATTCAAGTATGATTGGGGAGCAGAGTACTGAAGTCCTTACTTGTGCACCCACTAGGATTAACACTTGGCCACATACAGTCTGATCTTTTTCTTCCTCACTCTCACTGAATTTTTATCACTTTGGGGCCCCAAATCTGATTTTATATTATCAAACATGCTTCCTTACTCTATATTCATGGTATATATACTAGGTTCTGGATTTTGATATGTATATTTTTTAATTCAAAAGGGAAGGTAATATATATATTTAAAAATTCAAAACACCCTTCCATTTCATGCATCTTACTCGTGCAATTGAGAGTCAGGACTATGCCATAGTTTTACAAAAGTCCGCTGTGAACTCATAAGCCAGGAATTTGACTGTTTTCTTTCTGTATGTGCTCTAGCCCAGGGACATTTCATATAGAAAGCTATTGCTGCTGCCTCAATGTTGAAGGCAGAGTGCTGGAAAACTGGTTGTGGGATGTTGAAAACCTTGGTTTATTATCTCCAAATATTACCTTGATACACAGGAAAAAAATTTTAAACTTCTCATGGAATGAATGGATTGTATGTCCTTTCAGTAATGCTATTTTTCTGCAAGTAGACTTTTGATAAAAATTGAACAGGAGCCAATTTGAGGCTTCATTTTCTGGCAGGGAACCTAAGTTCATGTGTTCTGTGTTCTTGATTAAGAGCAGACCTATATACTTACAAACAAAAAAGAGCAAAAGGTAGGTTTGAAGTTCTCTTGCAAAAAAGAGAAAATCTAAAAAGTTTTCTTGCCTGAATAGATGATCACCTCAATTTTTATCTTCTGACAAAAAAAGCAGTTTTTTTGAGAAAAAAGAGTATCCTAATTTCTGATCTTTAATCATCATTTTCTTCTTTATTTCTATAGAGAAAGGATTGCTGGAGATAATTGTTCTGACCTCTGATGCCTACTGGCTTTAGGCCTCCCAATACCTCAGAATCTTGAAACCCTATTTCACTGAAACTGCAAGTGAAATTTGGTGTGTTTGGAAAGCATGATGTTCCACACTCTATGAACATGTAGTTAAGTAAGTCATTAACCCAGAGAGCAGAGCTTCGAGAGCCTTGGAAAATGCAGGAAAAACATGAACATTCAATGCTCATTTCTGCAGAACTGTTTTCTAAGAAAAATCTTGTCTCGTCTTACATTCCTCTGTGCAAATCAAACAGATAGTGGTGTTGGTTGCACAACATTGTATATGTAATTAATGTCACTGAATTGAATACTTAATAATGGTTAAAATGGCAAATTTTGTTATATATATATATTTTATGACAAAAATTTCCATAAAAAGAATGCCCGTCTTTTCATACAGGAGTCTTGGATAAGCTTAAGAAGGTCAATGGATTGTTGATTTACATGATGATAGAAGACAGAAGCAAGACTCTACTCACAAGAAAAAAAAGATTTACCTGAAGTCCCTGGAAGAGGATTCTGTGGTACTATTTTATGAGCAAAGGCTGCTTTTCAGGTTACTTGGAGAGGTAGATTGAATTTCTTTTTCTTCATTTCCATTTTCAAGACTCTGATGTTTATAGATATTGTGGAATTCATTCACTTATTCATTCATTCTTTTATCTTTAGCAAGTGCTAGCTCTAAGAATATAGAAAATTATTTTATTTTAGAAAAGGATACAATCATTTGAAAAGTAACTTACCTGAAAAGATCAGGACATGAAAAACATGGAATCAACAATACAGTGGTCTTCATGGATTTGAATCTGCTGAATGGTCATAATCTGAGATTCCAAAGCAAAGATTCTTCCTCTTTTATTTATTTTTTAATATGGAGGTTTGGGGATATGTCCCTACTGATTTTCTTTTCTTTCTTTTTTTTTTTAAACATCAGGTAAATGTTTATTTTCTCTCATTCCAACCCAGAAAAGGTACATAGGTCTCGAGTTATCCCATGAAACTATCAGCTACTGTACATCAATTTTTTTTTTAATTTTAAAATTTGATTTTATTTATTTTTTTATACAGCAGGTCCTTATTAGTCATCAATTTTATACATATCAGTGTATACATGTCAATCCCAATCTCCCAATTCAGCACACCACCATCCCCACACCCCCGCCGCTTTTCCCCCTTGGTGGCCATACGTTTGTTCTCTACATCTGTGTCTCAATTTCTGCCCTGCAAACTGGTTCATCTGTACCATTTTTCTAGGTTCCACATATATGCGTTAATATACGATATTTGTTCTTCTCTTTCTGACTTACTTCACTCTGCATGACAGTCTCTAGATCCATCCACGTCTCTGCAAATGACCCAGTTTCGTTCCTTTATATGGCTGAGTAATATTCCATTGTATATACGTATCACATCTTCTTTATCCATTCGTCTGTCGATGGGCATTTAGGTTGCTTCCATGACTTGGCTATTGTAAATAGTGCTGCAATGAACACTGGGGTGCATGTGTCTTTTTGAATTATGGTTTTCTCTGGGTATATGCCCAGTAGTGGGGTTGCTGGATCATATGGTAATTCTATTCTTAGTTTTTTAAGGACCCCCCATACTGTACTCCATAGTGGCTGTATCAATTTACATTCCCACCAACAGTGCAAGAAGGTTCCCTTTTCTCCACACCCTCTCTGGCATTTGTTGTTTGTAGATTTTCTGATGATGCCCATTCTAACTGGTGTGAGGTGATATGTCATTGTAGTTTTTTTTTTTTTTTTTTTTTGCGGTACGCGGGCCTCTCACTGCTGTGGCCTCTCCTGTTGCGGGGCACAGGCTCCAGACGC
>NC_041220.1:130819880-130821143 GCF_002837175.3 Physeter macrocephalus | reverse complement strand
TGGGTTTTGTTTGTTCTTCTTTCTCTAGTTCGTTTAGGTGTAAGGTTAGATTGTTTATGTGAGATTTTTCTTGTTTCTTGTGGTAGGCTTGTATAGCTGTAAAGTTCCAACTTAGAACTGCTTTTGCTGCATCCCGTAGGTTTTGGATCGTTGTGTTTTCATTGTCATTTGTCTCTAGGTATTTTTTGATTTCCTCTTTGATGTCTTCAGTATCTCTTGGTTATTTAGTAATGTACTGTTTGGCCTCCATGTGTTTGTGTTTTTTATGTTTTTTTCCCTGTAATTCATTTCTAATCTCATAGCATTATGGTCAGAAAAGATGGTTGATATGACTTCAATTTTCTTAAATTTGTTGTGGCTTGATTTGTGACCCAAGATGTGATCTATCCTGTAGAATGTTCTGTGTGCACTTGAGAAGAAAGTGTAATCTGCTGTTTCTGGATGGAATGTCCTATAAATATCAATTAAATCTATCTGGTCTATTGTGTCATTTAAAGCTTCTGTTTCCTATTTATCTTCATTTTGGATGATTTGTCCATTGGTGTAAGTGAGGTGTTAAAGTCCCCCACTATTATTGTGTTACTGTCGATTTCCTCTTTTATAGCTGTTAGCAGTTGCCTTATGTATTGAGGTGCTCCTATGTTGGGTGCATATATATTTATAATTGTTATATCTTCTTCTTGGATTGATCCCTTGATCATTATGTAGTGTGCTTCCTTGTCTCCTGTAACATTCTTTATTTTAAAGTCTATTTTTTCTGATATGAGTATAGCTACTCCAGCCTTCTTTTGATTTCCATTTGCATGGAGTATCTTTTTCATCCCCTCACTTTCAGTATGTATGTGTCCCTAGGTTTGAAGTAGGTCTCTTGTAGATAGCGTATAGATGTGTCTTGTTTTGGTATCCATTCAGCAAGCCTGTGTCTTTTGCTTGGAGCATTTAATCCATTCACGTTTAAGGTAATTATCGATATGTATGTTCCTATGACCATTTTCTTAATTGTTTTGTGTTTGTTTTTGTAGGTCTTTTTCTTCTCCTGTGTTTCCCACTTAGAGAAGTTCCTTTAGCATTTGTTGTAGAGCTGGTTTGGTGGTGCTGAATTCTCTTAGCTTTTGCTTTTCTGTAAAGCTTTTGATTTCTCCATCAAATCTCAATAAGATCCTTTACAGGTAGAGTTATCCTGGTTGTAACTTCTTCCCTTTCATCACTTTAAGTATACCATGCCACTCCCTTCTGGCTTGTAGAGTTTCTACTGAGAAATCA
>NC_041220.1:130808143-130819566 GCF_002837175.3 Physeter macrocephalus | reverse complement strand
CTTCCTGGACCTGGGTGGCTATTTCCTTTCCCATGTTAGGGAAGTTTTCGACTATAATCTCTTCAAATATTTTCTCGGGTCCTTTCTCTCTCTCTTCTGCTTCTGGGACCCCTATAATGTGAATGTTGTTGTGTTTAATGTTGTCCCAGAGGTCTCTTAGGCTGTCTTCATTTCTTTTCATGCTTTTTTCTGTTCTGCAGCAGTGAATTCCACCGTTCTGTCTTCCAGGTCACTTATCCATTCTTCTGCCTCAGTTATTCTGCTATTGATTCCTTCTAGTGTAGTTTTCATTTCAGTTATATTGTTCATCTCTGTTTGTTTGTTCTTTAATTCTTCTAGGTCTTTGTTAAACATTTCTTGCATCTTCTCTATCTTTGCCTAGATTCTTTTTCCGAGGTCCTGGATCATCTTCACTAGCATTATTATGAATTCTTTTTCTGGAAGGTTGCCTATCTCCACTTCATTTAGTTGTTTTTCTGGGGTTTTATCTTGTTCCTTCATCTGGTACGTAACCTCTGCCTTTTCATCTTGTCTATCTTTCTGTGAATGTGGTTTTTGTTCCATAGGTTGCAGGACTGTAGTTCTTCTTGTTTCTGCTGTCTGCCCTCTGGTGGATGAGGCTATCTAAGAGGCTTGTGCAAGTTTCCTGTTGGGAGGGACTGGTGGTGGGTAGAGCTGACTGTTGCTCTGGTGGGCAGAGCTCAGTAAAACTTTAATCCGTTTGACTGCTGATGGGTGGGGCTGGGTTCCCTCCCTGTTGGTTGTTTGGCCTGAGGCAACCCAACACTGGAGCCTACCTGGGCTCTTTGGTGGGGCTAATGGTGGACTCTGGGAGGGCTCACACCAAGGAGTACTTCCCAGAAATTCTGCTGCCAGTGTTCTTGTCCCCATGGTGAGCTGCAGCCACTGCCCACCTCTGCAGAAGACCCTCCAACACCAGCAGGTAGGTCTGGTTCAGCCTCCCCTGGGGTCACTGCTCCTTCCCGTGGGTCCCGATGCGCACACTACTTTGTGTGTGGCCTCCAAGAGTGGAGTCTCTGTTTCCGCCAGTCCTGTCAAAGTCCTGCAGTGAAATCCCACTAGTCTTCAAAGTCTGATTCTCTAGGAATTCCTCCTCCCATTGCTGGACCCCTAGGTTTGGAACCTGACATGGGGCTCAGAACCTTCACTCCAGTGGGTGTACTTCTGTCGTATAAGTGTTCTTCAGTCTGTGAGTCACCCACCCAGCAGTTATGGGTTTTGATTTTACTGTGATTGCACCCCTCTTACTGTCTCATTGTGGCTTCTCCTTTGTCTTTGTATGTGGGGTATCTTTTTTGGTGAGTTCCAGTGTCTTCTTGTCGATGATTGTCCAGCAGCTAGTTGTGATTCTGGTGTTCCTGCAAGAGGGAGTGAGAGCATGTCCTTCCACTCCGCCATCTTGGTTCCTAATCCCTACTGATTTTCTAAACATTCATAATATTTGATTCCTTCCATTTTTATTTTTATGAAGTAATTATTTTCATAACCTGGAGACAAACTGCCTTTACTTACATCACACAGGTATTTTTATAGTGAATGAAAAATCACACATATGATGTAGAGCTTTAGTCATTATTATATTATTTCTGCAGAGTTAGGCTTTACCTCAGAGTAATTTCTCAGTTGCTCCATGATAGGTGGATGTGAAATGCATAATTTTTATATGATTAAAAATAGTCACTTTGATTATCTAAAGATTTTACAACTATTGCACCTTTTAAAAAAGATTGTATCTTGGTTTATATAAATTGAAATAATTCTACCTGTATTTTTAGCTGGAATTAAATGTGACGGTTTCACGTCGGTGGACGGTGTCTTTGGAAGATCTTGCTTCTGCCAATTCTCTAATACTGAGCTATGTCAAACACATAAAAGAAAGTAGAAAGGTAGGCAATTTCCTTTAAGTATGTTGATAAAATTATCTGTAAATATGAATGAGAACTGGGTGTTCAAATGTTTTGAGTTCATATAATTCAGATATTGGAAACATCACCATTTTTCTCCATGAATAAATAGCAAGTTTTATTATTGTTCCTCTTATCCAAATTATCTAGGCTATTTTTAATCTTCCACTTTAATCTTCTAAGGTGGACATGGTCATATAGGAGGTACACATACATATGCTGCCAGTTGAATATTCAAGCTTTATTCTATTGCCAAGATGTGATTTGTAACAAACCTGCTGATAGGATTTTACATTCTCTGCAGAAATCGCTCTGTAGTAAACCAGGTTTCTGGCCACAGCAGTATCCCCTGCTAAGAGCTAAATAAGCCATAGTATTGAGAAGCCAGGCTGGAATTTAGCTGTTTAATTGTTTTCATGTGTTTGCATTAGAATGGGTATGAACCCTAACAAGTCAGCTTTACAAAGGTTGGAGGTGGAATCTAGGCCTTGTTCTCAAAGAGCTAAAGCTAAAACAGTCCCTTAGTTAGCCTGCCTTAGCAGTCTCTGTTTCCCAGGAAATAAATTCTATTGCTTTTGAAGAAAGCAAAGTTATTTGAAGGAAAGACCGTCTCTCTTGTCCAATACTTCCACTTCTTCCTCTTTTCTCTTGGCATTTCTTAGAACCCTGCAATTATCCAAGTAAATAAAGTTAAGCCTTTACTATCAAAAAGTAACTTCCAGACTACTCATGGATCATGCACTTTATAGCCTTGCATAGATTCCTCAGATCTACTTTCTGAGGTAGGTATATTATACCATACACTATTTTTTAAAACAGCTTTATTGAGGTGTAATTAATATACAAAGAACTGCACATACTTAATGCATACAATTTGACTGATTTGAATATACCAAAACACCTCTGAAACCGTTACTACAATCAAGGTAACAGAGGCTCAGAGAGAAGGAATTTGCTAAACATTCCAGAGGTAATACTGGGAATAGTAGGGATTTGAGCACTGGTCTTTCTGACTCCAAAATCCATGCTCTTTCCAATTCAAAGCTGCCACGTTATATTTTCACCTGGACTGATGTTTGTGTCATGGCATAGGACTTGCTAGAGATGTTAGCATGGAAGACCTGTAGGTATGGGACTACTTTTTCCATCAAAAATGAAGATGTAAACATACTTATGAGACACAACAATTGGAATTAGACTGTCCAAAAAATCTGGAGTGTATTCAATTCCAGAAATTTCACTTTAGTCAGAGACAAGAGATAGTCACACTGTCTAATTATATCTGTTTCTCAGTTGTAAAAGAAAGTGGGGGGTTGTGTGGATAGCAGGAGTGGGTTAAGAAGCCCTGCTTCCCCAAACTGCCACAGAATCACAAACCACACTTTGCGTGATGGATGGGTCCCTCTTTCTAGGGGGATACAGTATCATTTTATTAATACCTCTTTAAAGCAGGAGTGAGTTATATACATGTGTATATATGGTATTAGATGTATTAAACTGCTTATTAAATTTTATTTTCATATATTGCCTTTCTCCTAAGTATGTGCTTATGGCAATACATACTGACATATGGAGGTGTTGGAATCACTGGAAATATAATCATTCTTAAGTTTTCAGCATGTAACATACTGTGCAAGGGGATAAAGTTAAATTGCAAAGAGTTTTGATTCCTTTCCAATAGTAAAAATAATTTTCACTAGATTTGGTCAATGTAGAAAGCGTTTACAAAAAAATAAAAATGACTTTTAACTTCATCAATCAGGTATGACTATTATTGTTCTTTGGTGTATTGATAAAGTTATTTAAAAGAAAGATTTATATATGTTGCTACATGTATGGAAAATGAGTGAAGAAATAAATGTTTAATATTTTATACCACTCAGTGTAGAGGAATTAAGGTTGCACAACAGCAAGGTACTCTAGCATTTCACAGCAGAGTAACAAAACAATTGTATTTATAAATAGACATTTTCAAGAAAAAAGAAGCATGGATTCCCTTTAAAGTATACACTGAAAACCTAATTTTGTATAGTAATCAGGTTTATGGATCCATAATTTGAAGTCATGGTTAAAAAAAAAAGCCCATGGCTACCTAGTGTTAAATGATGGCCCCTCCCTCCATCCTCTGCTGGATACTGTTCCAAGGGCTGATGGTTTGTTTTACTTCTCACTTAAAAATCGCTAGAGAAAGAAACCCTATGGAACAAAGTCTAAAAGTATTATTATGTAACAGATTGTATTTTTGGAAAATGGATGCAAAATAACTCTCATGCCACATACACTTTTAGAACCTTGCCACTCACCAATAAAAAGATGGAGTCTAATTTGTTCCCTCAACTTGAATTTGGGTAGGATTGTAATTGCTTCACAAATGGAGTCCAGTTGAGGTGACTTTGCATAACTTATGATAGTAGCAAAGAACAGAACATAAGCTTCTATTTAGTTCTCTTGGTATGACTTGGAGGAAGTCAGACCATGGAAGCTGACCAACTCCCCTGATACTGCTGTGCTGTGAGGGAGCTGAAATTAGCCTACATAGAGAGACTACATAGAGGAACATTGAACCTACAAGTTAGGAGAGATGTGTCTAGCCATCCCAGCTGCTCCAGCTCCTCATTGTTCCAGTCTATCTACTGTGTGACTACAAACAAGTGACTCTGAGCCAGAACCGTAAACTGATCCCTTTCTGAATTTCTGAGCTACAGAAATCATGAAAGAGAATACAATGATTGTTGTTTTAAGCAACTACATTTTGCGGGTGATTCATCACGTAGCAATAGATAATTGGAGCAGAATTTGATGCAGAAATGGAGTGCTGACATAACAAAAATCTCAAGTGGACAGAATCCTTTAGGAAGAGACTGTTAGTGAAACCCTGAAGTACCTAGGGAGGTTTGTTGGTGAAAGCTGGAAGAAACTCGAGGAGAGCCTTAGCAGTAGCCTAAAGAGTCTCAAGAAGACTGTCTGAAAGGGCTTAAAGCAAAAGGAGGAAATCATAATTGGAAGCTGGAGGAAGAGGGACCCTCGTTATGTAGCGGCAGAAAGTTTAGCAAAATTCTCGCCTGTGTGAATGTGGAACATAGACTGTGTTCCTAATGAACTCAGTGATCAGGCTTTTCTCGCTGCCCATAATAAAATAAAAGAGGAGAGTGATGATCTAATGAGCAAATTATTCAGTTCTGAGTGAAATTCTTAGGAAGTGCAAAGGATTCAGAGCAGTCTTTTCAGAAAGCAAATTGTTCTCAAATTTAAAAAGGGCTTTAGGACAAAGACCTAAGGGAAAGATAGGGCTAGAATATTCTTTTAAGACCTCAGAAAGTTCTAAGACATAATACATGAAGTTCATGAGAGGCCCCAAGCCAGAACCACTCAGATGAGCCTTCCCTAAATTCTTGGCCTACGGAAACCAGTGGAAATAACAAAATGACTGTTGTTTTAAGTCAATCCAATTTTCAGTGAGTTTTTTAAAAGAAATAGATAACCAGAACATATTCAAAAGACAAGAATAATGTAAAAAGTCATAAATACTCATTTTTAATTTTAAAAATTATTTTATCACCAGGGAGTAAGGTAAACATTATTCAGGTATGTGGGTATTAAAGAAATTACTTTACGTCAAAAGTAAAAAATTAAAACAAAAATAAAAACTTTCCACTTAAAGACTAAACCTTATTTAGATATTGACTCAAATACGTGTTCCCTTTTTTATTAAATCTTAAATCATCATTAAAATAGAATGGAAATATTTTTAGACTGGGGACTTTGGCTTTCACACTATGGGTGTTGCAATATATGACACCCCTCTTCAGAAAGATGAGTGTTATAGACAGGGGGTCCATAACAGTAAGTATTTAATTTTCACCCAGAAGTGAAAGTTTCCATATGTAAGTAAAGTTTCTCACCATGTGAGCTTTCACATTGACGTGTTGAGAAAACTGATATGACTTTCTTTTACATAAAATTAAAAATGAAAGGTGGCTGACGCTGTGCCTTTAATCAGTAATAGATACACATTGATTTAAATATAGCAATTCAAATAAACTCAACTGATAAAATTCATACGGTGTGCATAGCTGAACTACTCTGAAAAGGGGTAATACTGTAGGATATTGTTATATTCTGAATCTTCTAGAGGATTCTTCTTCACCACCTTTTTCCACCCCTCCTTCTTCTCTTCCCCCCTTTCTTCCTCCTCCTCTTTTTGCCTTCCCTCCTTCTTCTGTTACTTTAAAAGATAGCTTTGTTTATGATAGGTCAAAATATTGTTTCTCTTTACTTTGATCCCTTTATGATTTGCATCTGTATAACATGTTTAGTCTAGTTGCTAGCAATATTTAAGAAGAAAACCCTTCATTGTATTAAAAATGAGTGATGGAGGTAATTATTCCTGACTTCAGGGAGTTCACATTTTACTGTGGGAAATAGTCACGTATTGATCTCATCGCCGTATTCTCATACACATGTAAGTAAAACGGATAGTGAGCTTGAGATCACAGAAAAGAGAGTGATGAATATTTTGGCGTGATGAATATTTTGGGGGTGAAAATGGGATTTAAGCAGTGGTACTGAAGTCAGCTTGCACTGATTTGGTGATGCTTTTATGGAAGAGATGTCTTTCGAACTGAGCTTTAAAATATAAGTAGAAGAAAAAAGAATGGATATATGTATATGTATAACTGACTCACTTTGGTGTACACCTGAACTAACACATTGTATTTCAACTATACTCCAATAAAAATTTTCAAAAAATTTAAAAAGTATAAAAAAATAGAAGTAAAAGTATTTTTGCTGGGTTGAAAGAGAGAATGGGCTGGGATAGAGCAGTCTAGGTAATAATAATGGCTACCATTTACTGGGTGCTAACTATGGCCTAGGTGCTTTGCTAATTAAGCACTTACAGTGTCATAATTCATCCTTGAAACAGTTCTGTGAGGTAGATATTACCTACTCCATTTTACATGGGAGATGGAGGCTCATGACTTGAAATCCTGTCCATCATCTGAAAGGTTTACCACTGCACTTTACTGCCTCAAAAATAAATAAGTGGATATGGGAAATTTGAGGGGTAGAGATGGACTAAGTTTAACAAAACGCATTACTTCTCTTATTATTACTTTACGTAGCCTGCTATTTTCTAAAGTTATGTATAGATTTCTCTGGCTGGGGCAAACTTATTCTCCAGGCAAATTCATTGATTTCATAATATAGAAGATTCCTTTAAGATATTTTGTAGTTTATTTGGAATATTAAATTTCAGGAGAGCAGTGAGTGATAAGGTTGAAACAGCTGACACATACAGTCAGTTGAAGTTGTGACCTGCCCAGTGTTTTGGGTAGTGAAATTTAGGTGGCCTGCAATGAAGAGGAAGGAGTTAGCCAGTTAACTGACAGGGACAGACTGAGAGAAGACATTTGCAGCACATATAACCAGAAAGGGATTAATATCTAGACTATATAAGGAACTCCTGCAAATCAGCAAGGATAACATAGGAAAACCATTCAAAAAAGGCAAAGTGCTTGAATAAGCAATCCATAGAAGGAAAAATCCCAAATGACCAATCAGTATATAAAGAGGTATGAAACCTCAATAGAAATCAGAAAAATGCAAATTAATAACCCAGCCTCCAGCTTCTTAAAAAAGATGTCTTACTCAGTTTTTATATTATTATGATTATGTAAATATTACTAATATCTAGTTATATTTCATTTGATTTATAGCTTTTAATAACAACTTTACAGAGGTATAATACACAATACAATAAGGGACACATTTAAAGTGGAAATTTGATAAGATTTTACATGTGTTTACTCCCATGAAACCATCACCATAATCAAGGTAATGAACATACCCATCACTCTCAAAAGTTTTCTTGTGTCCCTTTATAAAAATCTCTCCATACTGCCCATCACCTGATAGACAATCACTGATACACATTTTGTCATAAAGATTAGCTTGTGTTTTCAAGCATTTTACATAATTGAATCATAGAGCATGAGTCTATTTTGGTCTGGCTTCTTCCACTTAATTATTGTGAGAGTCACTCATGTGGTTGCAAATCACAATAGGTTGTTTACTTTTATTGCTGAATTGTATTTCATTGTATGGATGTACTACCTTTTTTTGTGTGTGTGTGTGTGTGTGTGTGTGTGTGTGTGTACACCTGATGATGGATGATTGGGTTGTTTCCAGGTTTTAGCTATTATAAATAAAAACACTATGAACATTCATTGAACATTCATTTACAAATCTTTGTATGGATATAGGTTTTCATTTCTCTTGGTTAACTGCCTAGGGGTGAAATGAGAGTTCCAATTCTTTCACACCCTCTCCAACACTTGGTATTGTCAGTCTTTGGTCTTTTTAATTTTAGCCATTCTACTAGGTGTATAGTTGTAACTCATTGTGGTTTTAATTTCTGTTGTCCTGATAACTAATGACATTAAGCATCTCTTATGTTCTTATTTGCCGTCTGCATATTGTCTTCTTTTTTAATTGAAGTATAGTTGATGTACAATATTATATAAGTTATAGGTGTACAATATAGTGATTCATAATTTTTAAAGGTTATACTCCATTTATAGTTATTATAAAATATTGGCTATATTTCCTGTGTTGTACAATATATACTTGTAGCTTATTTTTACATAATAGTTTGTATCTCTTAATAACCCCCTCATGTATTTTCCCTTCCACTTTCCCGCTCCCCACTGGTAACCACTAGTTTGTTCACTATATCTGTGACTCTACTTCTTTTTTGTTATATTCACTAGTTTGTTGTATTTTTTTAGATTCACATATAAGTTATATTACACAGTATTTGTCTTTCACAGTCTGACTTATTACACTTAGCATAATGCCCTCCAAGTCCACCCATGTTGTTGCAAATGGCAAAATTTCATTCATTTTTATAGCTGATTAGTATTCTATTGTGTATATATATATATATATATATACCACATCTTCTTTATCCATCCGTCTGTTGATGGACACTTAGGTTGCTTCCATATTGACAATTGTAAATAATGCTAATATGAATATTGGAGTGCATGTATCTTTTCAAATTAGTGTTGCTGATGTTGTTTTTTTTGTTATATACTCAGAGTGGAATTGCTGGGTCATATGGAAGTTCTATTATTAGTTTTTTGAGAAGCTTCTATACTGTTTTCCACAGTGGCTGCATCAATTACATTCCCACCAACAGAGTATAAGTGTTCTTTTCTCACCAGATCCTCGCCAACGTTTGTCATTTGTGTTCTTTTTGATGATAGCTATTCTGACAGGTGTGAGGTGATATCTCATTGTGGTTTTGTTTTTGTTTTTTTAAATTTTTAAATTTTTTTTAACATCTTTATTGGAGTATAATTGCTTTACAATGGTGTGTTAGTTTCTGCTTTATAAGAAAGTGAATCAGTTATACATATACACATGTTCCCATATCTCTTCCCTCTTGTGTCTCCTTCCCTCCCACCCTCCCTATCTCACCCCTCTAGGTGGTCACAAAGCACCAAGCTGATCTCCCTGTGCTATGTGGCTGCTTCCCACTAGCTATCTATTTTACGTTTGGTAGTATATATATGTCCATGCCACTCTCTCACTTTGTCACAGCCTACCCTACCCCCTGCCCACATCCTCAAGTACATTCTCTAGTAGGTCTGCATCTCCATTCCCATCTTACCCCTAGGTTCTTCATGACCTTTTTTTTTTTCTTAGATTCCATATATATGTGTTAGCATATGGTATTTGTTTTTCTCTTTCTGACTTACTTCACTCTGTATGACAGACTCTAGGTCCATCCACCTCACTACAAATAACTCAATTTCGTTTCTTTTTATGGCTCAGTAATATTCCATTGTATATATGTGCCACATCTTCTTTATCCATTCCTCTGTTGATGGACACTTAGGTTGCTTCCATGTCCTGGCTATTGTAAATAGAGCTGCAATGAACATTTTGGTACATGACTCTTTTTGAATTATGGTTTTCTCAGGGTATATGCCCAGTAGTGGGATTGCTGGGTCATATGGTAGTTCTAATTGTAGTTTTTTAAGGAACCTCCATACTGTTCTCCATAGTGGCTGTATCAAGTTACATTCCCACCAGCATTGCAAGAGTGTTCCCTTTTCTCCACACCGTCTCCAGCATTTATTATTTCTAGATTTTTTGATGATGGCCATTCTGACCAGTGTGAGATGATATCTCATTGTAGTTTTGATTTGCATTTCTCTAATGATTAATGATGTTGAGCATTCTTTCATGTGTTTGTTGGCAATCTGTATATCTTCTTTGGAGAAATGTCTATTTAGGTCTTCTGCCTATTTTTGGATTGGGTTTTTTGTTTTTTTGATATTGAGCTGCATGAGCTGTTTTTAAATTTTGGAGATTAATCCTTTGTCAGTTGCTTCATTGGCAGCTATTTTCTCCCATTCTGAGGGTTGTCTTTTGGTCTTGTTTATGGTATCCTTTGCTGTGCAAAAGCTTTTACGTTTCATTAGGTCCCATTTGTTTATTTTTGTTTTTATTTCCATTTCTCTAGGAGGTGGGTCAAAAAGGATCTTGCTGTGATTTATGTCATAGAGTGTTCTGCCTATGTTTTCCTCTAAGAGTTTGATAGTTTCTGGCCTTACATTTAGGTCTTTAATCCATTTTGAGCTTATTTTTGTGCATGGTGTTAGGGAGTGTTCTAATCTCATAATTTACATGTACCTGTACAGTTTTCCCATCACCACCACTTATTGAAGAGGCTGTCTTTTCTCCACCATATATTCTTGCCTCCTTTATCAAAGATAAGGTGACCATACGTGCGTGGGTTTATCTCTGGGCTTTCTATCCTGTTCCATTGATCTATATGTCTGTTTTTGTGCCAGTACCATACTGTCTTGATTACTGTAGCTTTGTAGTATAGTCTGAAGTCTTGATTCTTCCAATCCAAGAACATGGTATATCTCTCCATCTATTTGTATCATCTTTAATTTCTTTCATCAAGGTCTTATAATTATCTGCATACAGGTCTTTTGTCTCCTTAGGTAGGTTTATTCCTAGGTATTTTATTTTTTTGTTGTTGCAGTGGTAAATGGGATTGTTTCCTTAATTTCTCTTCCTGATATTTCATTGTTAGTGTACAGGAATGCCAGAGATTTCTGTGCATTAATTTTGTATCCTGCTACTTTAACAAATTCATTGATTAGCTCTAGTAGTTTTCTGGCAGCATCTTTAGGATTCTCTATATATAGTATCATGTCATCTGCAAACAGTGACAGCTTTACTTCTTCTTTTCTGATTTTGATTCCTTTTATTTCTTTTTCTTCTCTGATTGCTGTGGCTAAAACTTCCAAAACTATGTTGAATAAGAGTGGTGAGAGTGGGCAACCTTGTCTTGTTCCTGACCTTAGTGGAAATGGTTTCAGTTTTTCACCATTGAGGACGAGGTTGGCTGTGGGTTTGTCATATATGGCCTTTATTATGTTGAGGAAAGTTCCCTCTATGCCTACTTTCTGCAGT
>NC_041220.1:130788677-130804164 GCF_002837175.3 Physeter macrocephalus | reverse complement strand
GAATTCTTTTTCAGGTAGACTGCCTATTTCCTCTTCATTTGTTAGGTCAGGTGGGTTTTTATCTTGCTCCTTCACCTGCTGTGTGTTTTTCTGTCTTCTCATTTTGCTTATCTTACTGTGTTTGGGGTCTCCTTTTTGCAGGCTGCAGGTTCGTAGTTCCTGTTGTTTTTGGTGTCTGTCCCAGTGGCTAAAGTTGGTTCAGTGGGTTGTGCAGGCTTCCTGGTGGAGGGGACTAGTGCCTGTGTTCTGTTGGAATAGGCTGGATCTTGTCTTTCTGGTGGGAAGGTCCACGTCTAGTGGTGTGTTTTGGGGTGTCTGTGGCCTTATTATGTTTCTGGGCAGCCTCTCTGCTAATAAGTTGGCTCTCCCACCTCAGAGGCACAGCACTGACTCCTGGCTGCAGCACCAAGAGCCTTTCATCCACACGGCTCAGAATAAAAGGGAGGAAAAGTAGAAAGAAAGAAAGAGGATAAAATAAAATAAAATAAAGTAAGATAAAATAAAATAAAGTTATTAAAATAAAAAATAATTATTAAGAAAAAAAATTTTTGTAAAGTAAAAAAAAAACATACAGACGGACAGAACCCTAAGACAAATGGTGAAAGCAAAGCTATACAGATGAAATCTCACACAGAAGCATACACATACACACTCACAAAAAGAGGAAAAGGGGAAAAAATAATATATCTTGCTCTCAAAGTCCACCACCTCAATTTTGGGATTATTCGTTGTCTATTCAGGTATTCCACAGATGCCGGGTACATCAAGTTGATTGTGGAGGTTTAATCCGCTGCTCCTGAGGCTGCTGAGAGAAATTTCCCTTTCTCTTCTTTGTTCACACAGCTCCCGGGGTTCAGCTTTGGATTTGGCCCCGCCTGTGTGTATAGGTCGCCCGAGGGCGTCTGTTCTTTGCTCAGACAGGACGGGGTTAAAGGAGCAGCTGATTCAGGGGCTCTGGCTCACTCAGGCCAGGGGGAGGGATGGGTACGGATGCGGGGCGAGCCTGCAGCAGCAGAGGCTGACATGACATTGCACCGGCCCGAGGCGCGCCGCGCGTTCTCCCGGGGAAGTTGTTCTTGGATCACGGGACCGTGGCAGTGGTGGGCTGCACAGGCTCCCGGGAGGGGAGGTGTGGAGAGTGACCTGTGCTTGCACACTGGCTTCTTGGTGGCGGCAGCAGCGGCCTTAGCATCCTATGCCTGTCTCTGGGGTCTGCACTGATAGCCGCGGCTCGCGCCTGTCTCTGGAGCTCCTTTAAGTAGCACTCTTAATCCCCTCTCCTTGCGCACTAGGAAACAAAGAGGGAAGAAAAAGTCTCTTGCCTCTTCGGCAGGCCCAGAGTTTTCCCCGGACTCCCTCCCGGCTAGCCATGGTGCTCTAACCCCTTCAGGCTGTGTTCACGCCGCCAACCCCTGTCCTCTCCCTGGGGTCCGACCGAAGCCCGAGCCTCAGCTCCCAGCCCCCTCCTGTGCCGGCGGGTGAGCAGACAAGCCTCTCGGGCTGGTGAGTGCTGGTCGGCACCGATTCTCTGTGCAGGAATCTCTCCGCTTTGCCCTCCGCACCCCTGTTGCTGTGCTCTCTTCCACGGCTCCGAAGCTTCCCCCCTCCGCCACCCGCAGTCTCTGCCCGCGAAGGGGCTTCTAGTGTGTGGAAACCTTTCCTCCTTCACAGCTCCCTCCCACCGGTGCAGGTCCTGTCCCTATTCTTTTGTCTCTGTTTATTCGTTTTTCTTTTGCCCTGCCCAGGTACATGGGGAGTTTCTTGCCTTTTGGGAGGTCTGAGGTCTTTTGCCAGCGTTCAGTGGGTGTTCTGTAGGAGTTGTTCCATGTGTAGATGTATTTCTGATGTATCTGTGGGGAGGAAGGTGATCTCTGCGTCTTATTCTTCCGCCATCTTCCCAGCTCTCTCTCTCTCAGTGTGGTGTTTTTTTTTTTGTTTTTTTTTTTTGTGGTATGCGGGCCTCCCTCTGCCGCGGCCTCTCCCGCCGCGGAGCACAGGCTCCGGACGCGCAGGCCCAGCGGCCATGGCCCACAGGCCCAGCCGCTCCGCGGCATGTGGGATCCGCCCAGACCGGGGCGCGAACCCGGTTCCCCTGCATCGGCAGGCAGACGTGCAACCCCTGTGCCACCAGGGAAGCCCCTCTCAGTGTGGTTTTGATTTGCATTTCCCTGATGATTAGCAATGTTGAGCATCTTTTCATGTACCTCTTGGCCATCTGCATTTCCTCTTTGGAAAAATGTCTATTCAGGTCTTCTGCCTTTTTAAAAGTTGGGTTGTTTTTTTTTTTTATGTTGAGTTGTATAAGCTGTTTACATACGTTGGATATTAACCCCTTATTGGTAATATCATTTGCAAGTACTTTCTCACATTTATTAGGTTGTCTTTTCATTTTGTTGATGGTTTACTTTGCTATGCAAAAGATTTTAAGTTTAATTAGGTCTCATTTGTTTATTTTTGCTTTATTTCCTTTGCTTTAGGAGACAGATCCAAAAAAATATTGCTAAGATTTATGTCAAAGAGCGTTCTGCCTATTTTTTCCTCCAGGAGTTTTATGGTTTACATTTAGTTCTTTAATCCACTTTGAGTTTATTTTTTTATATGGTGTTAGAGAATGTTCTAATTTCCTTCCTTTATAGGTAGCTATCCAGTTTTCCTAGCACCACTTATTGAAGAGACTGCCTTTGTCCATTGTATATTCTTACCTCCTTTGTTGTAGATTAACTGACCATAAATGCTTGGGTTTATTTATGGGCTCTGTATTCTGTTCCACTGATGTATGTGTCTGTTTTTGTGTGAGTACCATGCTGTTTTGATTACTGTAGCTTTTGTAGTATAGCCTGAAGTTAGGGAGCATGATTTCTCTAGTTCTGTTCTTCTTTCTTAAGGTTGTTTTGGCTATTTAGGGTCTTTTGTGTTTCCATACAAATTTAGAAATTATTAGTTCTAGTTCTGTGAAAAATGCCATTGGTAATTTGATAGGTATACAATGAATTGCACTAAATTATATTTTGACAGGGATTTCATACTACCCAAGGTTACCTTGGATAGTATGGTCACTTTAGCAATATTAATTTTTCTAATGCAAGAACACAGTATATCTTTCCATCTTTTTGTGTCATCTTCAATTTCTTTCATCAGTGTCTTATAGTTTTCTGAGTACAGGTCTTTTACTGTCTTAGGTAGATTTATTCCTAGGTATTTTATCCTTTTTGATGCAGTGGTATATGGGATTGTTTCCTTAATTTCTCATTCTAATAGTTTGTTGTTAGTGTACAGAAATGCAACAGATTTTTGTATATTAGTTTTGTATCTTGCAACTTTGCCAAATTCATTGATGAGGTCTGATAGTCTTCTGGTGGCATCTTTAGGATTTTTATGTACAGTATCATTGTCATCTGCAAACAGTGACAGTTTTACTTCTTCTTTTTCAATTTGGATTCCTTTTATTTCTTTTTCTAGTCTGATTGCTGTAGCTAGGACTTTTAATACTATATTGAATAAAATTGGTGAGAGTGAGCATTCTTGTCTTGTTCCTGATCTTAGAGGAAATGCTTTCAGCTTTTCACCATTGAGTATGATGTTCGTTGTGGGCTTGTCATATATGGCCTTTACTATGTTGAGTAATGTTCTCTCTTGCATATCTTCTTTAATGAAGTGTATGTTCACATCCTTTGCTCATTTTTAAAATTGAGTTTTAAAAATTTTCTTATTGTTGAGTTTTAAATTCTTCTTTATATTCTGATACAAGTCGTTTATCAGATCTATGATTTACAAATATTTTCTCCCAGTTTTTGGCTTGTCTTTATTTTCTTAAGTTTTGAAGCTTTCAAAAAGCAAAAGTTTAAAATTTTATTGAAGTTCATTTTATTAATTTTTTTCTTTTATAGATTGTGCTAATAGTGTTGTATCCAAGAAATCTTTGCTTAACTCAAGGTCACAAAGATTTTCTCCTAATTTTTCTTCTAGACGTTTTATAATTTTAGGTTTTACTTTTAGGCTTATGATTCATTTTGGTTTAATTTTTGTATATGATGTGGGGTATAAATCAAAGTTCTTTTTTTTTGAATATGGAATTCCAATTGTTCTAGCACTGTTTATTGAAAAGACTTCCTTTTCTCCACTGAATTTCCTTTTTATCTTTATGGAAAATCACACATGTGGGTCTATTTCTAGCTCTCCATTCTACTCCATTCATCTACTTATGTATATTGATTCAGATATCACATTGTTTTTACTATATTGTTTTACAAGTTTTACAAGCAATGTTTTACAAGTTTTTTTTTTTTTAACTTGTCAAGATGAAGTTATGATGAAAATAAGCTGATGTGGGGATATGGGGACATTTAGGTTGGGTGGCTCAGGTGAGTATTATGGCTTTTTTACGTTGATGTTGTACTCACTGAGGGCAGAGATCAACTCCTCCATGGTCAGAGAGTACTTGTGTTCCTTTCTTTTGCTTCAGGAGATGCCAGAGTTTGTACTCTTCATTTTTCAGTCTTGCTGGACATCATTAGCAAAACCTGAGATGAATTTCTGGGCAGCTAGGGAGATGAACTAAATTATTTGTGGATCTGAGGCTCCAAAGTCAGCATTGTTCAGGGAATAGCCAGTCACTGTATCTGTGTTCTTAGGTGTATAATCCTCTAGCCACACCAGGGAGTCCACTAGAGGCTTGCCGAACATCTCTGGCTTCACCTATGTTGGCCTGCTGGGCAGGAGGTAAACCCCATTAGACATGGCCCCCTGGAGGTGCTGGGGGAAGAGGGTGGGTACCAGATGCTGCTCCAGCTCCAGGCCCTCCTGCTGTCCCCAGGACCCTGAAGGTTCTAGGGGCTGTGCAGCCTCCCTGGATCCTTTCACTATAGTTGTATGATGATTCTTGAAATCAGGAAGTGTTAATCCTTCAACTTTGTTCTTTTTCAAAATTTTCGTGGCTGTCTTGTTCATTTACAGTGAATGTTAGAATCAGTTGGTCAATTTCTACAAAAGTCCTGCTGGGATTTTTCACTGGATTTTTAAAATCTATGCATCAATTTGGGGAGAACTGACATCTTAATATTGAGTTTTGTGACCCATTAACAAAGTATAGCTCTCCCTGTATTTAAGTCTTTAGTTTCTCTCAACAACGTTTTGTAGTTTTGGGTATAGAAGTCTCTCACACCTCTGATCAGATTTTTCTTATTTCATTGTATTTGGCTTCTTTCACTTAGTCATATGCACTTAAGTTTCCTCCATTTCTTTTTGTGACTTGAGAGCTCATTTCTTTTTAGTGTTGAACAGTAGTCCATTGTCTGGATGTACCACAGTTTATGAATATATTCACCTATTGAGGGACATCTTGGTTGCTCCCAAGTTTTGGTAATTGTGAATAAAGCTGCTATAAACATCCATGTGCAGATTGTTGTGTGGACATAGCTTTCAACTCATTTGAGTAGATAATAAGGAGCACCATTGCTGGATTGTATGGTAAGAGTATGTTTAGTTTTGTAAGAAACTGCCAAACTGTCTTCCAAAGTGACTGTACCATTTTGCATTCTCATCTGGAAATGAATGAGCACTTCTGTTGCTCCACATTCTCACCAGCATTTGGTATTATTGGTGTTTTGGATTTTGGCCATTCTAATAGGTATGTAGTGGTAACTTGTTGTTTTAATTTGCAATTCCCTAATCTTGTATGAAGTTGGCAATGAAGACTTCTTTAGGCTGAGACTTTTTTGCCTTGCTTCAGGAGATGCCAGAGCTTGTGCTTAGCTTTATTGAGATATTATTATATATAACATTATGTAAGTTTAAGGTGTACCTCGTGTTGATTTGATACACCTATATATTCCAAAATGCTTACCACTAACACTTGCATTATGCCACTTTTGTGTGTGTGTGTGTGTGTGTGTGTGTGTGGTGAGGACTTTTAAGATATACTCTCTTAGCAACTTTCAAGTATATAATACAGTATTGTTAACTATAATCACCATGTTGTACATTAGATCTCCAGAATTTATTCATCTTATTACTGGAGTTTATACTCTTTGACCAACAGCTCTCCTTTTCCCTTACTCCCCAGGTCCTGGTAACCACCATTCTAGCCTCTCTTTCTATATTTGGCTTTCTTATATTCTACATACGAGTGACTTAACAGTATCTGTCTTTTTTTGTTGTGTCTTTTTTTTTCATGGCCCATAGTATGGTGTGTTTTGTGTGTATTTAAAAATAATACGTATCATGCTATTTGTTGGAGCATTCTTCCAGAGATCACTGTCTTTTGTTACTTAGTGTTCAGTGTCTTAAAAACCACTGTCTGTTTTATTGTTTGTTTCAGGTGGTAGAGTAAGTCCAGCCCCTGTTAATTCATCTTGGTTGGAAGTCTGAGTTCTTGTGTAATAATTTTCCTTTCTCTTGGGCCTTTTCCCTTACTCCTTTTTGGTTTCCTTAGTTTTTTTTTTTTTTTTTTTTTGTATCCATGACTAATTATCCTTAAACTTCATGTCAGAAATTCAAATTTCCTCTCCATACGTTCAGCCATGTTAGGTAATTTATCAATTTAATATTTTCTTAGGAACATCCTGTCTGAAGCTTTCCTTCATCATGTTTTCAATGCAGACTAGTTGCTGTCTTTTCAATACTTTGAAATCCCAGTATTGTCTTGGGATTTCTCTTAACTTACTTAAAATATTATATAAGTATTGCTGTTAACTAGTTCTAATATTCTATAAACTTACTTCTTTACTCTTTTGTGTATTATGGACCTCTCAGCTTCCTTTTTCTTGATTTACTCCCTAGTTTTGGTGGAATACGTCTTTCAGTAGCTTACTGAGAATAGATACATGCGAGAGAAATTTTCTTGAGAACTAATAGGACTGAAAATATCTTTATTCTATGCTCCCATTTGATTTCCAATTTGGATTGTTATAGAATTCTAGGTTGTATACCAATTTCCCTCAGAATTTTAAAGTATTGTGCCATTTTTTCACCAGAGTCCAGTATTGCTATTGAGAAGTCTGAAACATTCTAATTCCCACTCTTTCGCTGGCAATCTGCTTTTCTCTTTAGAGGCTTGTGGTGTCTTTATCTTTAGTATCATAAAAATTTTCACTGATCCCCATTACTTAGCACTTAAAAAAATCTCTTTGAGGATATTAATTTCAGTGTTTAAAGTTGTATTTTTTCTTTGTATTGACTCTATTTCTTCTGGCCTTCATTTTTCTTTTCATTTATATTTGTCACTATCATTCATGTCAAAGATTTTTCTTTTGATATCTGGTAAGTTTTTCCTGTTTATAATTAAGAATGAAGGATTAAAGATTTGGCCAAAAGGTGTGTGTGTGTGTTAGTGTGTGTCTGCAGGGTGTGTTGATTAAACTGCATTTTCTGTAGGCTATTTGGGTGGGGAGCACACTTCTCCATTGTTCAGTCAACCCTGAGTATGTGGATATTTTCTTTATTCATGGTTAGTTTTCCAAGGTAGAAATCCTTTACCTCCTTGCTTAGGGTTATAAGGCTTACTGCCAGCATTCCAAGAGTCAAGATGGAGGATGGGGAGGTGGGATTAAGGATCTTGCTATTTAACATCTAGAATTTCACTCACTATGGCATTTCCGCCCTCAGCTGTGCCCAGGGACTCCTAGTGCAAAGCTTCTAAGGTTCAAGCTCTTTAGTCTTTTTTGGGGTGATGGAGGATATCTAAGGGTTTAACTGCTCCTTTTTTAAAAATATTAACAACAGGTTTTTATTAAACAACAATATATCATTTATAATAACTTTTAAAAATCCAATTTAAATCAGAGGTACAAAAATTCCACACAGAACACTAAAAATATTATCAAGAGAAATTTTTAAAGATCTAAGTAAGAGTATACATCTGTATAGATGTTCATTCT
Organism: Physeter macrocephalus; assembly: GCF_002837175.3. NCBI lineage: Eukaryota > Metazoa > Chordata > Mammalia > Artiodactyla > Physeteridae > Physeter > Physeter macrocephalus. Next base: position 130,796,290 of record NC_041220.1, on the reverse strand, counting down.
ACCAATCAATTACTCAAAACAATCTCAATTAAAACTCAGCAGTGGGGTGCGGTGCGTGTATGTACGTGTATGTGTGTTTGACAAAATAATGATGAAACGTGTATGAAAATGCAAAGGGTCAAGAATAGCAAAGACAACTCTAAAAAGAATAAAATGGTAAGTCTTATCCTACATGATATCAGGACTTATTTATTATAAAGTTATTGTAAATAGAGCATGAGATATTGGCATAAGAAAGACAAACGAGTGAGTACAGAAACAGACTCACATATATATGTACACTTGATTTATGACATTAGTGTCACTGCAGAGCAGTGGGGAAAGGAAGATTCTAGTCAGCAACACATGGAGTAGAACCACTGCGTTTTAACTGCTTCTTATACAGACAGATAACCAATCCTATCTTCAGTCCCACCAGAAGCTGAACTTCAGAGGTACCTGGTAGACTCAGCTTGTGAGCCTTTTTATGGTTCTTCAAGGTTTGCATCTTGTTTCTAGGCAAGAATTTAGTTTTCTCTTGTCTTCTAAGTCAGTTATTATAAGTCCATGTACTTTCCACCTTCCAATATTTAGTTGACATCTCTCTTTTCTATTTTATCCTCTTCTGTTCATTTTGCTCTGTAGGTTTGGAACTTAAAAAAATCCTTTCAATGTAATTTTAATGTGTTCTTAGGAGGCACCAGAGATTAACGAATGGTTGAGATATGGTCTCTTTTGACTTTTAACTGTGAAATGTAACAAATGTATAGAAAAGTATAAAAAAATATAGTTCACTGATTTTCACAAAGTAACCAGTCAGGTTAAGAAACAGAGCATTGACAGTCTACCAGAATCCTCTCTCATGCTTGAAAAATTCATGTTGTAAGAATCTTCATCCCATCACAATAAGTATAATTTCAGTGTACCCCAAATATTCTGAAATGTATTGTATGGCCTCTGGAGTGTGTCACTTGATACCAAACTAGCCCCATTTTCTCTATATTTTCTGGCTGTCTATTTTACAGAGAAAATATTCCTTATAATAGGTAATATTTAGTGCTGATGTAGAGTAAGATCTAACAAATCTTGCTGAGTAAGCTTTACCTTAGCTAATAAGTATAATTTTTTTTTTTTTTTTTTTTTTTTTTTTTTTTTGTGGTACGTGGGCCTAGAGAGAGAGAGAGAGAGAGAGAGAGAGAGAGAAATATAGCATTCTGTAGTTATTCTATGAATATTATTGTGATTATCTTTTTTTTTTTTTTTTTTTTTTTTGCGGTACACGGGCCTCCCACTGTAGTGGCCTCTCCCGTTGCGGAGCACAGGTTCCGGATGCGCAGGCTCAGCGGCCATGGCTCACGGGCCCAGCCGCTCCGCGGCACATGGGATCTTCCCGGACCGGGGCACGAACCCGCGTCCCCCGCATCGGCAAGCGGATTCTCAACCACTGCGCCACCAGGGAAGCCCAGTATAATATTTTAAGGAACATTTGTGTGCAGGTACAACCTGACTTTATATACAAGAAACTTCATCTAACACAGTAAACTGTTCCTCCCTTGAGATATTCATTCTGTAAGACTAATCTAATTTTCCAATATGATTTCTTTTTCTGTGATTTTAGAAGGTCCTGGAGAAACATTGAAGTTAGACTGTGATATAGAGCCAGTATAAAATAAGTTGAAAAGTAATATTTCTCAGTAATATCATTTATTCTCTACTTCCTAGAAGCCCAACACCCTTCCTGTACAAAGGCCATAGTTTTCTGTGAACCAGAAAAGCTATAAATTTTACCAGCTGGTTTTAACTGAAAAGAAATATCAAAAAATTCCTCCTGTGGGCTCTATTAATGCTCAGATAGTAGACTGACACACATGAAATATAAGCACTGTAGTTATTCATGCCTTTTTCCCCTCTCAAACATGTCCTAATGATTTGTTATTCTACTCCGTGTATAAATAGCCATGAAGCAGAGTCTCACTAAGTGAGAGGCCTGCTGTTTTTTCTTATGTAAAGTGTCAAGTGAGTTGAATATTTTTGGGCACATAAATCTTTGTTTGGTACCTAAGCAGAGAACGAATTAATGATTTAGCATATGGAGAATAAATTGGTTATCAAATTTTGTCTACATTTAGTTTCTTTATTTATCCTTCAGGAATTAAGTTGAAATTGATATCCTTTTTTTGAATTTTACTCTGTATCAGTAATCTAAAGAAAAAGAGTGGAAAATAAACAGACTCAATCTTCCCTTCCATGAATGTGCAACATTGGGAAATTTCTGCAATGCATGAGGCATTCCTCTACATGAGAAACAGGATGCTGGATGAAATCTCCAAAACCTTCTGGTTCCAGTACTTGCATTGCCACATTTAATCTCCAGCAGTTTTGTGTTGCTTTTTTCCCACGCAAGAGTTTTAGATTAACTATTGAAATGGAACACCCAAAATATAACTTCAGTGAAAACAATTTGAATACACATTATATTGGGGATTTTTTAAACTTGCCGAACATTAGAGTCCTGTGGAGTTTGTTGAACAGTTTCCTGGGTCCTGCTCCTAGAGAGTCTGATTTTCCAACAATTTTGGATAAAGTTTTTGGTTTCTGCTCCTGTAACAATGAAGTGAAGGGGCCCTTTCAACATAGCTTCCCAAACTCTGAAGTTCAAAGACCATTTTCATTATATTGCTTCTTTATTCCATAGAGTAGTAATTTTTAAGCACTAGGATTCTCTCAAGTAAGGAATAGGGATAGCTAATTTGAGGGCACAAGACTCAGTGAGAGAGAAGGTCAGGCTGGAGGGTGGACAACATAGAATCCTTTGATATCAGATCTCTTAGCAGCCACTGGGAAGGTAGAGGACACCTATGAAGAAACTGTTTCTGCTTTCTAACCATTTTCTCACTAAGCACACATGTGGGTAGTCACTCATCCCTCATCTCAGCCAGCTATATGAGTGGTTCTGCGCAAACAGCTGGAAACAACCCCAATAATCCATCAGCATGGCAGCTCGATATTCTCCTGTGGTCTTCTCTGTGGGACATAGGTTAACTCCAAATCCACTGGGTTAATTCATACACAAGGAAACATTTGAAAATATGGGGCTGAGGAAAGCATACCTGAAATGGGAGACAAAAGTTCTAGTTGTTTATTACCAAAGTGACTTCCTTAATATCCCTGGACATCAGCTTTTTTGTTTACTTAAGGAAGTTTGCATTAGATGATGTCTTGTGTCTCATTTAGCTCTCAGTCTATTCTGAGAAGGCTGAGTCTGAGGCAGGAAGCTGGTTTCTGATAAAAGTTCTGGTGCCTGCTGTTGTCAGGTAACTGTTGCCTAAACTCTTTTGATGAGATTCTTTCTCTTTGGAAGAAATCAATATTTTTGATGAGTTGGCAACATTGCTTGTTTCTGCTTATTGCTGAGTATTGGAACACCTTCTGTTTTTATATACTGTAGATTGGTCTCTTTATGTTGCAAAGTCTAAAATTAAAGAGGCTGGGACTTGGAAATGTGATATGAGTTGCAAACTAGTCACTGAACTCCTACCTGTTTGAATAAGGGTTGAAAACTGGGTGATTGAACAATTTCCTTATGAAGTCTCAAGATTTGGTTTTAGTCCCTTTTCTTTTAATGTCGTATTTATTAATACTATTAGTATTCTAATGGATGGATTAATAAGCAAAATCTTATTTTCAGGAATAACTAATTGCTCGAACTCAATCTACCCTAAATAAACTGATCTTCCCCTCAAAATGAGCTTCGTTTCCTGTGTTGTCTAACATTTTTATAAGAGATATCTTTGTAATCACCTCTAATCCCTCCTTTTCCTGCACCCTCCACATTTTAATCAATAGCCAATTTTACTTGGTTCTACCTCTGAAGGGTCATTAGTTATATGAGCCTTACTGCCACTGACTCATTACTTGTCCCTTATACCACTGCAATAACCTTCTCTCTATCTTTAATTTTTATCCACACTAATTCGTTCTTTGTCACTAGGATAACCTTTCTAACGCACCATTCTGACCATTTCTCTCTTTTGTTTAAAAAACATTAATGACTTGGCATTATATGTAGGATGAAATCTAGACTTTTTAGTGGACCTTTAAATTTTTTCTTGTTTGGACATGCCTAATATTCATACACATATGTTATCCCCTACTTTTGTTTATCCTATTCCTGTAGCATTAAATGTTGTCTCCCCACCCCCGTCTCGGTCTGGCAAAGTCCTGCTCATCCTTCAAGGACAAGCCCCAAAGTGACATCCGTCATGAATACTTTCCTGAGTATTTTACACCTAAATAAATGGTCCTTGGTCTAAGCTCTTAGAGCAGATCTTATTGCTTTAATATTATGCTACTTTGTATTATCTTCATATCTATTTTTTCTTCAGCATTAAGGGTTCTGAAAAAGCATCAGGTAGTCTTCAACCTTCAAATGGATGCAAATTTTACAGGTATTTTTGTATTTCTGGTAAGAGAAGCTGTATCTTTCATCAGATTTTCAAAACATTCATTAACTCCAAATGACTGAGAAATATAATACAATATTGTAAACTCTTAGAAGAAATGTATTTTGCCATTTTATCTTCAACATAGTCAATAAATAATTTCTCAGCTGAATAAGAAAATAAATGGATATTGCATTTAAATACAATTTAATTGAAGAATCCTCTAAATTTATATTCAGAATCATGTATTGGGTTGTTGTTAAAACTTGCCAGTGTTTCTAAATCTCTAGGCTAAGGAAGTTTGATATAGGTAGTTTCTGTTTTATGAGAAGAGGGTTTTTTGTTTTTTGGGTTTTTTTTGACTAAGATCCCATGGGATATGAACTTAGCTAGGATTTATCTAGTGTATTGGGATATGATTAGAAATCCCTTCAGTTCCATGGACTTTTCTTTTAGTTCCTGAATTGGGAGGTAGTCTAGATTAATCTTTAAGTGGGGCCCTACGCAGATTTAAATCTGTCTGCTGTGTGGCTTTGGGCTGAAACTAGCCTTGGCCCTCTGCCTTCCCCTTGCACTCATTCAATGCCATCCTGTGAATTTACATTTAGACACACTCTCCTTTCTCACCCTCAAACACATGAGGAGGCACCCTCACCAGATGCGAGCTCCCTCACTCTCAGCAGCAGCTTCTCCTGTACTTTTCCTCAGCCCCCTTTGCAGGGGAATTTAGAGGATACCAGGCCTGATGAGCCTATGCGTGGCTGGCAGTTTACCTGTTGGTTTGGCTTCTTTTTCTTGTCTTTGAAATTAGGGAGCAGGAATTATTTGCAGACTTAGGGAGGATTTGCCAAGGACAGTGAGGAGTGATTACAGAATTGGAAGAAAGTGCTGGCAGCCTGAGAGGGGTTCCACATACTTAGACTTATAGTTTCTTTAAGTAGAGAGGGCTGCCTCAAATGCACAGCAAGCATATGTGATTATAGAGACAATAACTGTTGAAAAATGCTTTTTTCTCTTTGCAGAATATTGCTCAATTTGCAATATTTACTTATAACAAAGTAGACAATCTAAAGATTTATAGTCTATTTAGAAATAAAAGTATATACATTTTATTTCTAAAATGTATATTCTGAAGAGGAGGGCATTTGGAATTTGTAGTTCTCATACTTTTTCATATATATTATCTCATTTAATCCTGACAATAATTCTGTGAGGTATGAAGGGAAAATATTATTATTCTCATTAAAAAAAGAAAACTGAAGCTCAGCAAAATAAATAATTTACCCAGGAATTGGAACTAAAATTCAAATCCCCTAGTCCTGTGATCTTTCAATCATATCATATGATAGCAATAACCATTCCTAACTCAATTATAGCAGTTTGTAACCTGTGGGTAATTTGGGGCAAAGAAAAATTTCTCCTACAAAATAAATGGCACAGGCATTTTACACTCAGGGAGGGACCAGAAATACTTGTGTGTCCATTGATAGTATGAATATAAATATTACTATAAAGTACTCCCGTTTAAAAATAATAAAAATTCCACATGTCTCTACACTAAAAGTTCTTATTATTTTGAGTGAAGCAGGCAAGCAACAAGAGCTTACCCTCTAGGGATAGTTGTATGAAATGTTTGGGTATTTCTTAAATTTTTGAGGTAATTCTAAAGTTTAACTAGTGTTGAGAACGAATGGTGGAAAGGCAAGGTTGGAAGCAATCAGAGCAGGATGCCAAAGACCTGGACCATGGTAGTGGCAGAGAAAATGAGAGGCATTTCTAAGAAATATTTAAAGGAATGTTGATCAGTTGAGTATATGGAGAGAAAGAGAGAGAGAGGTTGATGTTGACTCTATAGTTTCCAATCTGCTAACAGAAGAGGCTGATCTTGGTAGTAAACTAGTTTGATGGGATGGGAGTAGGATAAAAAGACATTGATAAGCCTGATTTGGGGTATAAGATCGTAGTAGAGATATAGTTAAACATACCTTCTTCTGTTAGATCAACAACTACAATAATGACAGTTTTTAAAAGAAATTAATATTTGATAGTTAGATGTATTCTTTTTTTAATGTTTATTTATTTATTTTTGGTTGCGTTGGATCTTCGTTGCTGCGCGCGGGCTTTCTCTAGTTGCGGCAAGCGGGGGCTACACTTCGTTGCAGGGCGTGGGCTTCTCATTGCGGTGGCTTCTCTTGTTGCGGAGCACGGGCTGTAGGTGCACGGGCTTCAGTAGTTGTGGCATGCAGGCTTCAGTAGCTGTGGCACGTGGGCTCAGTAATTGTGGCTCGCGGGCCCTAGAGCGCAGGCTCAGTAGTTGTGGTGGACGGGCTTCGCTGCTCCGCGGCATGTGGGATCTTCCCAGACCATGGATCGAACCTCTGTCCTCTGCATTGGCAGGTGGATTCTTAACCACTGCGCCACCAGGGAAGTCCCTAGATATTCTTGTAAATATTCACTGAGGTCCATTAAATACTCTAAATTGAGTAAATTAGCAAGTGCCCTCTTCCTTTTCCACCCTAGGATGGATTTAAACTAAGTAGAGCTGAGGGGAGCAGAGGTAACCTTGAATGGTTTCATGCCTAGAAAATATTATCACAGGGCACCTGTTCCCATTTGCACTCTGAAGGAACTCAGTTTCTTGGACCATAATTATATTGGCTTTCACCCACAGGTAGTGCAGATACTATTTTTACACATACAATGGACTCATTATGGGATTCTGTTATTATTTTTGTTCTTTTGGGGGACACAGTGTTAAATTCAGGCTGGGTGGGACCCTATGTGTATATTTTGTGGCTACAGACAAAGCAGTATAAGGCGTTTCCTTCTGTTCAGTTTCCAGGGTATTTCTGGGAAATCAGACCATGAAGTTTGCCCCAGGAAATTGTTTCTTTGTGGCCAAGACCAGTGTTTACACATTCTCATTGAGGGAATCTTTAATAAGCTGTTCTATTTGCACACAAACTGCCCTAAGAAGGTATTTTCACCCTCTTTTCTAAAACCTTGGCATTTATAAGAATGTATTAAAACAGTGGCTCAATTGTGAGAGGTTATCCAGAACTGAAGGTTTGAAGTTCTTTTTTAAGAATGTTGTAAGACGGGAATAAAGATGCAGACATAGAGAATGGACTTGAGGACATGGGGAGGGGGAAAGTTAAGCTGGGATGAAGTGAGAGAGTGGCATGGACGTAA
>NC_041220.1:130781516-130788417 GCF_002837175.3 Physeter macrocephalus | reverse complement strand
AGGCCCGCATACCACAAAAAAAAAAAAAAAAAAAGAATCTAAAATGACTTACTTCTTTAGATGTCATGTCTTCCCCTCATTGAAGGGATGATCCCTTTTTATCTTTGGAGGAAAAAAAGTAACAAAAAGTTTTAAAACTTCCCAGTGGTTTTTTGGATTTCAAAACAATTTATGAAAGAAGTATTGGAAGATAATTTAGCTCCATCTTACCAATGAGAAAGCCATGGCCTTGACCTGGAAAGGTTAAAATACATTCTCCGCAGGAAGTCGTTGTCCAGCTGAAATTAGGACCATGGAGAAGAATCTTTGGCTACTTTTATCCATTTACATAAAGGATTCTAAAATACGCTAAAGTTCTTGTAGAAGTTTTTTTTTTTTTTTCTGTACCTCTGTATGCATGTGGCTTTCCACCTGGGATCACAGTTATGTATAAAATGTAATTCCCCACAAGACTAAGCTGTCTGAAGGTTAATTCCACATCCCATTCATACCTCTGGCATCGACATCAATTTCACCTCCCAGGCACCACTCCCTAGACCCTAGGTTCCAGCGACAGAGGCTCTGCACCTTTTCCACACACATTACTCCCCAGGCCATCTCTACCGCGAGCCGCAAGATGGTTTCCAACATGGCGGCCAAGGATGGCTGGCAGTCATGCCCTGTGTCGTCCCCTCCCACATGGTACCAGGGGTGGTCTGTGTGAACTACGGAAAGCAGCTCCTGGGTTCTCTCTAGGATCATTCGCCCTCAGGGAAACAACGTCACTGGCAGCCTTATGGAGAGGCCCCTGGAGTGAGGAACTGACACCTCCCGCCAAAGACTGGTGAATGTGGGATATTATCAAAGTCGACAAGAGTTTTTTGACCCTCTTGAATAATTATGGCGTATTTCCTATTAGGATGAACTTATTTCCAAAGTATGAATCAATCCTTCATATTTCTTCTGCACTGCTGATTTATTTATTTATTTTTTGTGGAATGCGGGCCTCCCTCTGTTGTGGCCTCTCCCGTTGCGGAGCACAGGCTCCGGACGCGCAGGCTCAGCGGCCATGGTTCACGGGCCCAGCCGCTCCGCGGCATGTGGGATCCTCCCATACCGGGGCGCGAACCCGGTTCTCCTGCATCGGCAGGCGGACGCGCAACCACTGCGCCACCAGGGAAGCCCCTTGTAGAAGTTTAGCAACAATCTTGAAAAGGTCTAATAATATTTCAACAGATTTGGAATGGATGTGAAAAATAAGGAGGAAAAAAAAAATCAAATCCCTCTTTGTGTTTGAAACAGGAATATGACATTATCCACTCAAGAGAGAAGCCTTCAATGGCTTGGCTATAATGATTTTCTTTTTGTTTCTTCTTTGCCTCCACTAATTGTTTTACTAATTGCTTTTCTCATATTTTTTCTTCTCTGTACTACTTTATGGCCCTTTGTAACATTTACTTAAGATCTTCCAACTATATGGTTATATACCATAGGATGACAGGGATAAGGATGAGATAGACACAACTTTTCTAACTAGAGGTTGTCATATGGCAGGAGAGTATATCAATGGGAGAAGACATTATATTAGACCAACACACATCAATACAGTGTCAGGAAATTTTCCTTCTCCAAGTAAAGTTTAGACTGGGACATTTCTTCTCTCTCTCCTGAGTTGATGAGAACTATGTGGTCCATAAAATCTCCTAATTTTCTCCTCCTTGAAGTGTCCTCCGACTTCAAATGTCCATGGCTACTGGGGAGGATGGGTCCTGTTATGAATAACATACACTGTTATATATTTTTCATCATAATTAATGATAATTCTGTTGGCAACATTTTTTTCATTCCATTTTTTATTGTCAAAAAGATTTGCAACAGTTCAGGTATAACTTAGATTCAGTGTCTACATAATGATCGCTTTCTTCTTTTTCACGAAAGTCAGGAGAATGTGAGCTATTATGTTAAGCTGTTTACCTGGGACCTAAGGACTGGGTATGACATTTACATCCCCAACCAAAGTTTCTGGGTTTCCTGATAGAAATTAATTTTTCCCAATATTTCTTTTCTTCACATAGAGTGAAAGATTAACAAGCTCTGTCTTTTCCTGGATTGACATAAATAGACATCATAGTAGGATATTGGAGAGAAGTGGTGATTTTCATTGTCCTGCTTCTATGTTAGTAATAGAATTTTCTTCCTGGGCTGCACTGTGAGAAGGGCATGTGGTTCACTGATGGTTCATTGATTTTTATTCATTCTCAGATGTCCTTTCCTTCTTCATTCTTTTCTTCTTGTCTTCCTTTATCAACTACTAATTGAACACATACTGTGATCTAGTCACCTAAAATGCCTGAGCACACAATCCAAAACACACACATTTTATTTGCATCATAAAATATAGACAAATAGAGCTTAAAAAGGAGAAAATAAAACTAGATAGAAATAGAAGTTCTAATGATTTCTTATATACATAAAGCACAGGAACACAAGAGTAATGGGGTCCAAAAAAATAGCCCTTGGTATCCTACTGAATTCCAGAAAGAACCTGGGTTATGTGCATACTGTGGCTAATGAAAATATTACCCATGGTAGGCGCCCCCACTTACTGATATAATTTCCATCAAGGCTCATGGCAGTTTTATGTACACATTTATAAGGGGAGACTCTTAAATACTACTACTGTTCTATATCTAAGGGGCTAAAGTACTTTCAGGAAAGACTATTTAATTTTCTTGTGTTTGAAAAACATAAAATGAGGTGATGACTGGCAAATGAGAGCAAGCCTGTTTAGTATTAAGATTATGACATAAATTGACAAAAGCCCAGGCATTCCAAGTCCAAGTTGCTAGGCACCTTCTTCTTGCTCCCATCTGAGTATAATGATGTATTGTCCGCCTTAGCTGAAGTACAGAAGGGTTATTAGACCTCGGAGTCCATCTGTTACCCGTGCAAAGGAAACAATTGAACTAACACTGCTTGCTCTTTTCCTTGGTCTCTTGCCACCTTAATTATAGTTCATCTGAGCTATGTGTGTACTTGCTGCCTTGAGTAGAACATTTTCCAGGACTGTAAGAAAGCAGAATGCAAGCTCAGGTAAGGGAATTGAAGCAGCGTTTGCAGTTAGAACTTGGGGGAAAGTGGTATCCGACGAGTCACCAAAGCAATCAAACCAACAGCACATGCTACCCACAATTCATGTCGCCTCAATGCCCACTATAGCCAAACTATTTTCATGAAGTTTTCCAATTCAGCCTTGGTCTTGGTTTTTATTTTTAAATGTTTTGTGAGTGTGCGTATGTATGTTTTTTGTTAAGACTTATATCAGGAGATATTTCTTTTTGAATTTTAGGAAGGAGAGACGAACCAGCTTACCTTTCAAATTTATTTACCTATCATTTTTAAAACCAGCAGTCAGTCTCCTGTTTTCTGCTGGGGTACACGTTGTGGTAGATGTCTTCATGTACAAAGTGACAACTAGGTTTGTGGCTTGGAGAAGATAGACTCAGGTGCTGTTCATGTCCCTGAGAGATAGTGTCACTTTATTTCTTTCCATACAGCCAATGTGAGACTCACTTAGGCTACTACACCACAAATAAGAATTGCTTCTCTAAGAATATGCCAAGTAGCTTCAAAAAGGTGATACTTAAATTCTGGAACTTTAAGGGAGATTTTGCAAGTCTTTCCTTCTCTCTTTATAAATGATTTCACTGTGTCCAGAGTGTCTTTTTCTTACTCTGTGCAACTAGGACTATTGAGAACCTTTGGACAATCTTCGGCTTAAAACAAAATTTCTTGCTGCATTAGCTGAACTGCCCCCACATAATATCAAATATGTTTTTTTGGGGGGGGGGGGTGGATCTGATTTTGTGCCTAAAGGTACAAATCCCCTAAAGGGACAAATCTTGGTTCCTTTAAATAGGCACGTATATAGTTGAGAAATGTGGACAAGCTATTTGCAATGAATATAGGTAAGAATACATTCTCTCTGCTCAGTGTTGGTGGGTCTAACTTTCATTATTGTTATGGCTAAAATTTTTTATTAGTAAATTTGTTGTTTATCTTAAGATGCATTTTTCCTCAAGAAAATTAAGAAATTGAACCTGAAGTTAAAATTTGTCAATATCATTATCAATTGGATTGCTTATAATAGTATACGATGGCTCTGGTCTGCATTTGGTTTACGAGTCCTGTTTTATGGTTAGTGAGAGGATTGAAATGATGCAGTGGGGGTAAATTAGTAGTTCCCCACACCGTCAGATTGGAAGAATCACCTGAGCTTCATCCTCAGGTGATTTGGATCAGGGAAAGAGGGAGGCAGGGAGTTTGTACTTTGATCAGCCCAGGTGATTCTGAGGAGCAAACAGATTTGGAAACTTCTGGAGAAAAGGTAAAATTTTTTCTCCCCTAGTTCTAAAATTCCATGACTATTCTCTATTCATCACATTCAAAATAATAGAAATTTAGAGCTAGAAAATACCTTAGACCACATTTGGCCTGAACCCTTCATTAAAAATAAAGTATTTTTAGAATTAATTTAGAAAATTTGGAAAATGGGCATTAAAAAAAAGAAAATAAAAATCATTACCCCCTAAACTCACCAAATAGACATAATTATTATTTATACTTTGATAATTTTCCTTCCTTTTTCTTGAATATATACTTCTTTAAGCAATGGGAGCACACTGTACATATACATATGCATGTTATGTATGTATCTTTCTAATGTGTTATTTTCACTTAATATATTTGGGAACATTTTCCATGTCATTAGATGCTCTTTAAGGTTACAGAGTCAATGGTTTGGTTTTAACATAATCATTTTAATGGTAATTTAGGTTATTTTCCTTTTTTCCCCTCTATTATAAATGATGGTGAGATTAACACTCTGATTGAAAAGTCTTTGTACATATTCTTGATTTTTTTTTTTAGGATAAATTCCCAGAAGAGGAAGCTCTGGAAGTATTGCATAATGGTTAGCAGTGTGGACTCTGAACCATAGAGCCTGAGTTTGTGTCCAGTTATTACCGAGTTTACACCACTTGTGCAGATTTTAGTGTCTCAGTTTACTGATATGTAAATAGGGCTAATTATAGGACTAACTCATAAGATTTTTGTGAGAATTAAATGAGCAAATATACTTAAAGCACTTAGTGTATGGGACAAGAGTAAGAGTTAAATATTTGCCCTTTTTCTGGCACTAAGGCAATGTACATTTGGAAACTCCTGGTTTTTGAGAGTTATTGGCAATGAACTTAGGAAACGCCTGTTAGTTTGAGAGTTATTGCCAATTTTCCCTCCAGAAAGGCTGTAGCGTCAATGCTCTCACTAGAAATATTTAGAGTCCATTTCCCTGCATCCTCACCAATGCTACTAACCTTTTTTCATTTACAGATGAAGAAAACTGAAGTGCAGTGAGATCACGTTACTTTCCACAGGTCTCATCAGGCATTGACAGATTTGGGACTTAAATACAGATCCAAAACTCGTCCTTATCACAGTTATAGATTAAAATTTTACATTTGTACTTTTTTTTTTTTTTTTTTTGGTACGCGGGCCTCATGACTGTTGTGGCCTCTCCCGTTGCGAAGCACAGGATTTGGACGCGCAGGCTCAGTGGCCATGGCTCGCGGGCCCAGCCGCTCCACGGCATGTGGGATCTTCCCGGACTGGGGCACGAATCCGTGTTCCCTGCATCGGCGGGCGGACTCTCAACCACTGCGCCACCAGGGAAGCCCCAACATTTGTATATTTTAATGTCCCTTGTTTTGCAGGATTGTTTGGAGTTAAGCCCTTTTGCCCTCCAGATACAATGTAACAGTGGGAGCAATGGACCAAAAAAGGAGTCATTCTTCAGTGTGCTTTGTGCTAATTTATTGTAAATACTTTTCCCTCCCAGAAACAGAAATTGACATTTATAAATATTTATGCGAAAAACTCTTTGAAAATGTACAAGATTCACTTAAACTTTTTGTTCTCTGAGACTGAAATAAAAGTGGGTCTTACCAATGGGTCACTAGAGGGCACTGTGACTCTTCAAGTTGTATTGTTTGGAAAAGAAATTCTGCCCTGAAGTGTATTTTTGATTTCAGTGAAGAGTTTTGCTGGCATCCAGAAAAGTGTAATCAAATATGAAGAGTTTGAGAGGTGCATGGAAATAGATATGACTGTGTATGAGCTGATCAGGAGATTACCTTTTTTGGTTACAGGAAAATCCAAGTTTTAGGAGCTTTTAAAATATGAAAATGGTGTGTTTTGATCTATTTTCCTTTCAGTTTAAGACAGTGTTCTGGTCCTGAAGCTTCTCCTTTTTTTCCTCTGGAATATTTTATATTACAGCTCTATGTGTGAGTGTTCTTGAGTCACCACATGACATAAACCAATATTTGTGAAATAGACATTTACATTGTAGTGATTTTAAAGTACTGTTGTCCATTAAATAACATATTTTTTCCCCACAAAGTGACCTGGGCCTTTACTAGATACTTTTGAATTGACCTGAAATAGCTTCAATGACATCCTTATTTTTATTTCTTTAAATAGTGTGCTGAAGAGAAAGCTCTTTTTCCAAACATGGTGGTATTTCCCACTCCATTAGTAAGCCTGGGATCAAGTTAACATAGCTGGTTGGCAGCATCTCTTTGTCCTTCAAAATAACCTTCCTGAAGGTTATTTGGGACTACATACTGAATAGTGCATCAAGTAGCAACTTGGTTAACAATTTAAACTATGGTTTTCATTCACACAACATAAAAACCCAAGAACATTTGAAATGGTAGTTGCTGGTTTTCATTTGATAAACTTGCAAATGATTTACCAAATTTTTTCTTTTATATGCTTGTCATCCTGTAGTATGCTGTTTATTAAAAAAAAAAATCCACAAATCATTAAGTTTGAGTTTGTTCTGTCCTTATTAAGTAAACTT
>NC_041220.1:130774001-130780614 GCF_002837175.3 Physeter macrocephalus | reverse complement strand
AATAGACATTTACATTGTAGTGATTTTAAAGTACTGTTGTCCATTAAATAACATATTTTTTCCCCACAAAGTGACCTGGGCCTTTACTAGATACTTTTGAATTGACCTGAAATAGCTTCAATGACATCCTTATTTTTATTTCTTTAAATAGTGTGCTGAAGAGAAAGCTCTTTTTCCAAACATGGTGGTATTTCCCACTCCATTAGTAAGCCTGGGATCAAGTTAACATAGCTGGTTGGCAGCATCTCTTTGTCCTTCAAAATAACCTTCCTGAAGGTTATTTGGGACTACATACTGAATAGTGCATCAAGTAGCAACTTGGTTAACAATTTAAACTATGGTTTTCATTCACACAACATAAAAACCCAAGAACATTTGAACTGGTAGTTGCTGGTTTTCATTTGATAAACTTGCAAATGATTTACCAAATTTTTTCTTTTATATGCTTGTCATCCTGTAGTATGCTGTTTATTAAAAAAAAAAAATCCACAAATCATTAAGTTTGAGTTTGTTCTGACCTTATTAAGTAAACTTGGCTTAAATGAGGAATGGTCTTGTAAAGTCTTCAACAAACAGATGCTAGGTTTTTCCTTTAAAAAAAAGGTTCTTAATATTATATTTAAGAAATAAAGTATTAACATTATATTTAAAATATACTTAAAAGTGAAAAGAAAGGCTCTATTACTGCTTCTATCCGGAAGATAATCTATCAAAATCAGTTCAAACTGATTTCCTTATGTTTCCTAACCAAACATCTTCCTCAACAGTTTCCCTGCCCCATCCCCTCCACATCCCCCTCACCTCCTTAAATCAGAGTTTATGTTGGCAAAACTCTAATTCTTTCCCTCCATTTCTCCCCTCTATTTCTCCTCTCAGTAATCCATCTAACAGCCTGCAAGATTCTATATCTCCAACTGAGTACACACTTAATTTTTTCATTTCTGGAGTGATATTTTCTGAAAATAGCCAAAGCTTGTAATATAGCATCTTACTATATATACCTTGGGTTCAAATCACGTTCCTGTATATGATTCATTGCAAGGCAGAACATTTTAAACAATGGTGGCAGGTCTTCCCCGCCAGGATCAGTATTAGTTTCCTTTACGGAAAGTGAGATTAAAAGTGAGGGCTTCCCTGGTGGCGCAGCTGTTGGGAGTCCGCCTGCCGATGCGGGAGACGCGGGTTCGTGCCCCGGTCGGGGAGGATCCCGCGTGCCGCGGAGCGGCTGGGCCCGTGAGCCATGGCCGCTGGGCCTGCGCTCCGCAAGGGAAGAGGCCGCAACGGTGAGAGGCCCGCGTACCGCAAAAAGAAGGAAAAAAACAAAAACAAAAAACTAAGTGTGCGTTGTGTGCCCTTTGTTTCCCAGACTAGGGTAGCATTTGAAATTGATGGTGAACCCAAGTGGCCAGTTTAGCTTTTTATGGGTCCATGTGGTTATTGGGCTCACTACTTTGAACATGTTCTTTTCCTACTATGGCACTCTGCTCAGATCTTTTTCTGTCCCCTTTCTGCAGCATGGTAATCACAGCTAACATTATTGAATACCAATATATATGTCAGGCTAAGCACTTCATACACATTATAGGGTGCATCCAGGTCTCATCATGCCCTCTAGGCCCAGGCAGGATTGGCAATACGTTCTTTGGGAATTCAAAATGGGACGTATTTCCAGAAAGATTATCTTGTGGGCAGTAAGTGTTAAATTACCTGGCTGTCTGTGATTTTCAGAATGACCCTAGGATTCCCTTCATTACCCTTTAAAACTAATATTTTGGGGATGGGATTATAGAAATAGAAAACATGTGCAGTATCTTGTAATAGTAAACTCTTGTTTTTTCAAACCCCCTGCATCCATTCCACCATTATGGTTCCTAAGAAGGGGAGAACTGCTGCCTTGGGAAGAGGAAGATGGATATAAGAGAAGTCTAAGGTCAAGTAAACACAAAGTCAGGCAGCGGCTGAGGAAGCTAATGGCCAGACACGTGTCGGGATTTACTTCGAGGTGGGAAGGGGCGATTAAAAGCACCTGGCCGCACTACCAGGAAAACTGATGGTGGGGATGGGAAGCAAGAAGCACCTCATTGTGCCTTCAAGGGAATGACGGCTGCGTGCAAGACTCAGGCACCACGAGGGCGCTGTGCAAGTCGCAGGGGTCATGTAAGCTTCAAAAAAGGGAGAGAGAAGGAGACACAAACCTACTAGACGCGGTACTACACCAGTCCACGAAGAAGCCTGCTTACTGCAGAGGCCGCGCTCCTCGGCCTACGCTGCGTGGCGGTGCGCGGCGGTGCGCGGCGGTGCGTGGCGGTGCGCGGCGGTGCGCGGTGGTGCGTGGCGCGGGGCAGCCTGGGAGCATCACGGTCAGTGCGGGGTCGTTCCGACGGGTTAGGAGAAACCCTAGGAGTTACCCCTTGCTCCTGAGAGACCCCGGGGTGGGGGGGGCGCCCCACATGCTGGGTGAGCCCAGCACGTCCTCAGTAGGTTCCCTAGGACAGAGACCCAGGCCTGGAGATAGCGTGCGAGATGCCGCCCGCAGCATCGCTATCTGGGAGAACGGGAGGGGAGAGAAGCCTTTTACAGTCTGCCATTACCCCAAAGAGGCCTCGCTTAGCCGGAAGTTACTGTTCTACCTGGAATTGTGTGTTACAACCTGAAGAAAAGGAGTAACGTTAATGGACCGGTTTACTTCCCAATTCTGCTGAGAGTACGAACTTGAGCGACGCATTACGTCAATTATTTGGACAAGAAAGAAGCCACATTTTCACGAAACGCGTGAGTGTACTTTTTCAATCTCACCAGGCACAACTTGTGTTAAAACATAAAAAAGTGGAATGAAAAAGTAAAAAAACTCTGCTAATCCAGGGCAAAAAAAATTTCTCAATATTTGATGGTTTCCTCAAGAAAATACACAATTGTATCACAAAATTGGGGTGATGCTACATATACAATTTCCTGTCCCAATTTTTATACTTCGTGCTTTATTTTGAGCTTTTTCCCAATTCTTCAAATATTCAGTGGCATTAACTTGATTTCAGTCTTCACCTTCCTTCTCCCTTTTCTGAAATGTTTCTTCTGGCCCCTTTACTGCCACAACTGTCTCCTTTATACTTCTCCTCGGCGCATCAGGCTTCCTCTTTTTCAGTCATGCCTGTATTTTGGGAAGCTTTCTGAATAATGTAGCCACCATTAAGTACTCAGAGACTCTGTTGCCTTGGACATATTCTCCATTTATGACTCAGTGCCTCATCCATAAAATGAATTGGAATTAGGAAGCAATGGGCAGAAGACTGGCCTGTAATTCTATATTCTGAGAATACTTTTGAGAGCTAATTAATATGAGCAGTCTTACCAGAAAAAAATGTCTAGAATCACAATAAACTGTATTCTCCAGTCTTCCAGCCAAGTCATAAATAAACGTTCTTGATAGAAAGGAGAGGGAGGGTGGTTTAGTTGGGATTAAAATATCATGACTGGAAAATGCCCATGGCTGTAGGATCATATGCCTCTGAGAATTGCTCTTTCCTCACCTATATGCAGGAGCAAGTTCCCTTTACAAGTGGAAAGTTGTTTATTATTATATTTTTGGAAAATTTGGTTTATTTTTATTTTCTTTCTTTAACTTAAGACATCTTCAACTTTGCTCTCTTTACCTATGACTGGCATATATATTTGTAGTTAGTATCTTCTAATCTTGGGATGATTTTTACAGAGGTAACTATTTTCTACCTTGTCCTTAATCTGCATGAGGAAATGGGTCTAGAATGAATGAATGGCTAGTCAGTTTTAGTGTTAATTATTCAAGGAGAGCTCAGGTCAGTTATTGTATATTTTAAAACTTAAAAGATATCAGGTTTTAGGTTTGATTTGATTATTGAAATAACTGAAGATTTTATAAGATTTTGAAATTACTTTTTGAAGAATGAAGCAGGCTTTGAAAAGGGAAGCATATCCTTCCCCTTCTCTTCATCTCAAAATATACCCATCCCATAAAAAAACGCATCAGAATCCAATTTTGATCACTTCTCTGAAATTAAAGGGAAATAAGTTTGGGTTTGAAATCTTGAACAATGATTATTTGCTGGGCATATATGAAGGTGGAAGGATAACTTTAATGAGAAGGAAAGAGTTTATTTTAGGATCATTATTTTAAGGTTAGGTGTATTATTATTGCCTTTTTTACCTCCCTGGCAAAGGTAGAGATGCTGTTGTGATTTCTATTAGGTTCATTTAAAAAATGTAAAATTATTCTCAGACTGGGCCTTTACGTATTAGCAATTATATTCTGGAGGTCATCTGTTAGAGGCATATTAGCTCAAGGGAAGAAAATTATTTTATAGTAATTAGAAATTTAGAGCCATGGTACCCAGCCTGAGAGCACTGGATAAAAAGAACTGTTAAGAGAATGAATTCAGTGTAGGCTGAAAAGACTCAGGATAAACAGCCTGTGGCTGTGCCAATTTAAGTTTTATGTATTAGGGAAAAAGCACATGTATTTCACCTGAGTTCAGTATTAAACATGATTGCATAGTAGATATACTGCCACATCTGTCAAACATGGAATAAAAGCATGCTTTGTCTGGGGGCTTCTGCATACAAAGATATGACCTTCACTTTATGATGCTAGCTGGGTTATGAGAAGAAACTGGAAAAAAAGAGGCTGTTCTATAAATGATATTGATCACAGGATTCAATGGAAAAAAATCTGTATATTGTAAATACAAAGAACCATATGTAGAGAAAACTCCACCAAAAATTATAATAATCTGAGAAGGGGAAGTTAAAGTTAAATGTGGAAGTTAAGGTTAATAGTAACTTTGACCATGAGGCCAACGCAATCCGTTTCCTCTTATACCATTTCTCTACATGGATTTTAAGAGAGGTGTTTGGATCTGGGTTATACAATCCATTGTTCTTTTCTTCAGAAGAACGTTGTGTTGCATCTTTGGATGCAATCCAAAATGCAGTCTTTGGAGATTTCCTGTCAGCTCCTCAGTAAAAAGAATTGTTCTTAAAAACTCTGCTGTCTGGAGCCAGGCTTCAGCTAGTGTAATTTTTCCGTATTAACCATGCTATAGGCAGAGTCTACATTAAATATTAGTTTGATGCAAATTGTGAAGGAAAGGAAATAATAATGAGGTTTATTCAGTCTTGTATAAGTTTTGCTTGAGGAAATAGTTTGCAAATTTTTATTATTTAATTATTTTTTAGGCTCGCTGTCTCTAACTTTGTCGAAGTTGTTTACCCCATCAGCAGACTGAAAGTGTTTGCCAGACCAAGGGCAAGTCAGTACACAACAGTTTCTCTTTATTATTTATACTGTTACAATTGAAAAAAAAATTGAGTGAAAGGAGTCGTATTTGTGGAATATATCATTTGAAGACCATATAGCTATTAGGGATTAGCCAGGCAGATAGAAAATATCCTGAAGTCCTTGAAACTTCTATTTGGTACTCAGCATTTGCATTAGCTATTCTCTCTTCTGAACTGTACAATGCTTTTGAGTAACTCTTTCCTCCACCCAACAACCAGTTCTCCAATTCTCTGACACCAATTGGGTTTCCTACAATTTAATTCAATTCTGACACTACCCAGAGTTAGCACAGACCCCACAGGTTAAGGTCTCAGTTCCATATGACTGCTCCCATTTCAGATGTTAGTAGCAAGTCCTAGGTTGCCATCTATACTACTGACCAACCATCTATATATTGGGGGTTCCCACGACTCCCTCCTCAGGTGGGATAATTTGCTAGCATATCTCACAGAACTCAGGAAGACACTTGCTATCACTGGTTTATTTTAAAGGATACAATTCAGGAACAGCCAAATGGAAGACATGCACAGGACAAAATATGGGGGAGGGGCACATGGGGCTTCCATGCCCTCTATGGGCATGTCACCCTCCCAGCACCTTGATGCATTCACCAACCCAGAAACTCTCTGAACCCCATCATTAGGAGTTTTTATGGAGGTTTCATTGATTGAGTAAATCATTGATCATTGGTGATTATCTCAATTTCCAGTACCTCCCACCTCCCCAGAGGTTAAGGGGTAGGCTGAAAATTCCAACCCTCTAATCATGCCTTGGTCTTTCTGGTGACCAGCATCCATTCTGAAACTATGTAAGGGCCCACCAAGAGTGGCGTCATTGGGACAAAAGATGCTTCTATTACCCAGGAAATTCCAAAAGACATAGGAGCTCTTTGTCAGGAAGCAAGGATAAAGACCAAATATTAGAACAAACGATGTTCCTATCACCCCTATCATTCAGGAAATTACAAAGGTTTTAGGAGCTATGTTTAAAGAATTGTGAGTAAAGACCAAATATATGTGGTTTTTAAAAAAAATCACACTCTCCCTTTATAATTTTTTTTATTATATAAGTTTTGGGTTCAGTGTTATAGTTCAACATCTGTATATTCTAATTTTTTTTAACTTTTGTGTTTCTATTTTTTTTTTTCGGTACGTGGGCCTCTCACTGTTGTGGCCTCTCCCGCTACGGAGCGGAGGCTCCGGGCGCGCAGGCTCAGCGGTCACGGCTCACGGGCCTAGCCGCTCCGTGGCATGTGGGATCTTCCCGGACCGGGGCACGAACCCGTGTCCCCTGCATCGGCAG
>NC_041220.1:130697408-130773498 GCF_002837175.3 Physeter macrocephalus | reverse complement strand
CGCGCAGGCTCAGCGGTCACGGCTCACGGGCCTAGCCGCTCCGTGGCATGTGGGATCTTCCCGGACCGGGGCACGAACCCGTGTCCCCTGCATCGGCAGGCGGACTCTCAACCACTGTGCCACCAGGGAAGCCCTGTGTTTCTATTTTTTTTTTTTTTGAGTTAGTAATGTAGTTCTTTTATTCATCTTTTAAATTAAATTAATTTTTTTATTTTTTTAAACCTATTTTTGGCTGCATTGGGTCTTCGTTGCTGCACGTGGGCTTTCTCTAGTTGTGATGAGTGGGGGCTACTCTTCGTTGTGGTGCATGGGCTTCTCATTGCTGTGGCTTCTCGTCGTGGAGCACGGGCTGTAGGCACATGGGCTTCTGTAGTTGTGACATGCAGGCTCAGTAGTTGTGGCTTGCAGGTTCTAGAGCGCAGGCTCAGTAGTTGTGGCTCGCGGGCTCTAGAGCGCAGGCTCAGTAGTGTGGTGCACGGGCTTAGTTGCTCTGTGGCATGTGGGGTCTTCCTGAACCAGGCATCATGCCTGTGTCTCCTGCATTGGCAGGCGGATTCTTAACCACTGCACCACCAGAGAAGTCCTCTATGCTCTAATTTTTAATCATAGAGAAAATATTGTCTTCCTTCCTCCCTCACATGTCACATGTGTCAGTTATATTTAACTAAGTATCTGGTATGTATTCTCTCAGAGCTTCTTCACCAGGAAATATTTTCATGAAAATTCCGATAAGAGGAATAGAAAAGAGAGACTTCCTCATATTTTATAAATTATATTGTCCTTTTTTCCCATGTAATCTTAGCACATAATGTTATATGAACGGTATGATAATATTCACAGAAGTCTTGTGATTTGAGATAATTATCATAAATTACAAACATGTTTCCTTTGTCAAACAATGAATGTGGCAAATGGGAAATAATAATCTATCTTCTCAGAATGCTCTTTTGTGTACTTTTCTACCTGGTCTTAAAATGTTGGTATTTCTTGTTCTGAGTTTACCCCTCATCTGTCCTCTGTAGTGCATGGGTCACTTGATTGAAATCAGTCATACATGGTTTTAAAGAATACCTGTACACTAATGACTCCCAGAGCTATACTTGTAATCTAGGGCTGCCTCCTAAATATCTGACACATATAGGAAGAAATCTTACAGTTTTCCCATAGACATTTTAAGGATTCATTTATTCATTAACTCAGTGCATTTTTATTGAGGGCCTACTTTGTGCTAGGCACTTAAAATGTCCAAAATTTGTCATTTATATTTTCTTTTCATAGGTAAATACTCACCTCCACATAACAAACATAGCAACCTGGGGACTAATTTTCCATTCATTCCTTTGATGACAATAAAAATAAGTGATCTAACACTATGATGGGCATTTAACATATTTCAGTAGCTCACTGAATTCTCACAACTACTCTGTGAGTTAGGAATTATTATTATTTTAAAGTCAAGGAGAAATTTGAATTGAGAATTAAGTAAATTATTTAAGGTCATACAGCTAGTAGATGAGAGAGCTGGGTCTGAACTAAGGCCATATACAGTAACAGACCAACTGATTCTCCTTTGTTATCATCACTGACATAAATCTACCTCTTTTCCATTCTCACTGCTTCAGAGTGTAGTTCAGCCCATCATCACTTGGGCTGGACTACTTTAGTTGATTTCCCTTATCTTGGCTCATATGTCTCCATTTCATCTTCACTGCTACCAGGTAAATCTTTCTAAGATCTGGTCATGTTACTTGTAAATTAAAAAGCCTTCAATAGTTTCTCATTAACTATACGACATGCTACAAATTTGTCAGTGTGGCGCTCTATGAGCTCATCCTGCCTCCCTCTTGTATCATCTCTTACCAGAGTCTTCCTTGCATTCTATGCTTTATTCATATGGGATTACTTGAAGATCTTGTAAAGTATTTTGCTATATCGTGCTTCTTTGCTTTTTAGTTAGTCTTTTTACTCTGCTTGGAATGCTATTTTTCCCTGGCCCAATTGTTGAATTCATACTCTCCATTTAAGACTCATTTCACTTACGAAGCTGTTTCTTGGTCTCTGGGTATACTCGATCCTTTTTATACTTCTGTTATTTCAACTATAAAAGTTTATTCACATAATTGTTTACATGTTGGTTTCCTCTAGAGTCTGAATTCCTCGTGGCAGGAAACCATTTTCACTTAATTGTATCTAGGACAGTGTCTGGCATACCACAAATGATGGCTGAATGATCCGTTATATACAGCCCAGATAAACTGCAGAATTTGCAGTAGTTTGCTAAGAGTCGCAAATTATTTTATATCTATGGATTGTTTTGTTATTTATAATTTCAAGATTAAGGATCTGTAAGAAGTTCATGACTGGCCTAGAATTAATCTTGGTTGACTGGGTAATGGTATTTGAATAGCAAATCCCCACCCCTCACTTCATTTTTATACTTCGTTCCCACTTATCTCTAACCATACATCTTCTTTACCTCCATTCATACATATTATTTCATCCGTGATTTCCCAATAGGGATACTTTTTCCTCCTCTTGTTTTTGTTTTTTTTTTTTTTATAGTTCAAATGTGTTGATGGGAATATCAGGATTCTGTGACATTGTGGGTTTTAAAAAATGCAAAAATGGATATAACGATTTTGTTTTAGGAGCAACCTAACACATACCAACTGCTGAAAAAACAAAGCAAAACAAAAACACCAAAAGACAGAGTTTGATTTGTTTTGATGTGTCTCTGAACATTCCATCAGTTCTAATGTTAGTTATTTAAGGGGCCAGTTTCACTCTTGATATTATTTCAGGAATGCACATTAATTATAAATTAATAGATTTTCTTTAATGAGCTATTATTTAATAATATAAAGGCACTGCTTTCTGCATGGCAGTAGAGAAATTTCAGAGAAATTTCAAAAATTTTAAACATGGGTACCAGTTCCTCCCTGTTGTGTGAATGGAACAGTACTGTTCTGTAAGATATGCATATTCACAGATTATAAACTATATGTATTAACATGCTCCCATTTTTGGTAAACATTTATAAAGTATATATCTGCATGGAAAAAATTAAGTGAAATGCTTATATGGCTCATGACTGGAGGTAGTGTTACAGTGTGTTTCAGTGGACTTTATTTCCTATATGTTGTTCTCGTATATGTTAAATATATATATCTTAGTATATTATTATTTGTGTAATGTAAAGAATAAAGGGAAAAGTAAGATTTACTTTAAAAAGATCCTCTAACATGTAAATATGATTTTATTGTGGTAGTATCCTTCTGAGAAGACTACTTTAAAGCAGGACGCAGCACTGCAAGCCTTCCCCAAAATATGTTCAATTCTCCAATGCATTAATGAAAAATATAAATTTTTTCGAAAATTGCATGGAGAAAGGAGAACAATGTACATTACATACCATATGCAAAACTTAATACATATCCCCTTGTTAATTTTCCAAAATTCTTTTTCTGGTGTAACCTGTATCACATTTCTTCTCTACCCTCCCACTTCTTCCTAACAGCTTGTCAGCTGTACTGAGTCTTAGCTTCTTATCCCTCTTAGATTTTTCTCTTCACTTCAATCTTTTTTGAAAGGATTGTAATTATAGTTCTTTTGGATTCTCTGTTTTTTTACTTTCTCACTCAACAGTCTAATCAGCTGACAAAGGACTCTCCTCTTCTTAGAAGTCTTAGAAGTCAGGAGCATTGTAAATAATAAAGGCATTTTTCCCTTTCATATACAGTTGTATTCACCAGATATTTTCACTTGAATTCTATGTCTTCAACTGAAATGATTCCTTTAATTAAATTTGCTTTGCTAGTAGTAGAGCATGCAAAAACAATTAGATTTAAATTAGATATACACAGTATAGCGACAATATTTGTCCTGTTTATCTAGTCAAGCTTTCTTTTATATTTTAATTTACTCAGAAATCTTGCCAGGTCAAAAACTAAAATTAAAAAAAAACAAAAAACTGGGAAAGATGAAACAAATGGTAGAATGTTGATAACTGTTGAAGCTGGATGATCGGTACATGGGAATTCATTACACTGTTCTTTTCACTTTGTATTTGTTTGAAATTTTCCATAAAAAATAAAAATAATTGTGAACACCAGAAAGCTCAGGTAAGATGCTGCAGATACTGTCAGTTCTACCCGATATTCACCTCACTCTGCTCACTCTCCCTTCTTCCCACATTTTCTGCTAACAGAACACAGATTTTGTTTGTAGTAGCAGTGTGCCCACTCCAGTGACTCGTCGCAACTGGTCTGTGTCAGTGTTTCTTAGTGGAGACATTTTGGTGTTTTGGGCAGGGCAAATCTCCATTGTAGGGGATTGTTCCTTACATTTCACTGTTTTTGGCATCTCTTACCTCTAGGCACTAGGTGCCAATCAGTAATTGGCCTCCTTCTCATCACTGTGATAATCAGAATGCCCTGATACATATTAAAACATTCTTTAAGATTTGGAGGAGAACTGTTTGAGAACTACTGGTCAGAGCTAATCGTGGCATTCCTGCCCTCTACTTCCCAGACTCCCACATAACTAACTGTAGCCCTGTGATCCCCTTAGGGACACTGAGACTTAAGCTGCAGGGGTTTCAGGGAAAGCTTTTTGTTGTCTTAATTGAAAGGACAAATGTAGCTGTTTAGCGCTCCTCTCTTTTTCCTGCCCTGAATGAAGGACTGGTGCAAAGCTGTAGAAGTAATTTTGCAACAAGCCAATGTGCCAAGTGTAGTGGGATAGAAGGAAAGAAGGAGCCTGGATCTTAGAAGATGTGTAACAGCACTGGCCTCTTTATCTCTTTTTTTGTGATAAAAATAAACCCCTTTTTGTTCTAGCTACTGTTAGTCACGTTTTCTATTACTTGCAGCTAAAAACACTCCTAACTAAAAATGTGAAAGTTGTGGGTTCTTTGATCAGTGTTTATATGAGACAAGAATTATTTAAACAATTCTAGCCAAACTTCTTTTTGCAAAGTCCTTTATTATGCTTGGTGAAAAATAACACTCTTATGTAGAAATGAGAATGCTACTTGGAAATATTTAACAAAGTGACAACTGGAAATAATGTTGTCACATATATTGAGACCTCCCTCCCCCAAATATCTAAATCCATTGGGGAAATAGCCATACTAGTCTGGGTTTTTCCTCCAGGATCTAGGTACTTTTTAAACCTAATTCAAGTGATTTTAAATAGATTTTGAGAGGAGGAATTGGATTGTTTTACTCTGAATTACGAACTCAGGCTTGGTATCTAATACAATACATGTAAATTTAGAACAAATTAAAACATTGGATGTAATTGTTGTCTTGAATGTGGCATTTGAGCCCCTTTAGACTCATTTTTCTGGCTCATTGTGTCCTTTTGTCTTTCACTTGTCATGTCATCCTAGGCGGCTGCAATGTTCATGTCTATAGATAGGTCAGCATCTCATCCTTTTATTTACTTGGCTCCAGACAACTTCACCCTTCTACTTCTTCATCTTTTTTCATGGCTACACGTTGGACTTTGTCATAGCCTAACATTTCTTCCTCAGAAATAATAAACCATCTTATTGATACAACTTCTTATTCTTCATTACTTCCTCCTGTGCACCTCTAGTCCTTGTTTTTCTATTGGTCACTTCCTGTCTTTACTTTCTACCATATCCTGTTTAATTTCCCTGGTTCATCATCTCAACCATTCTTAAGTAGTTCCCTAAACTTCCTTACATTTTACATGGCTTGGCAATCTTTTTATTTCTTTCGTTCTACACAGAAGTTCTTTAAAAGCTTTTCCATTCTCCTTGCACTCCAGCCACTTTTGCTCTCCTCCAACCACTCCTCTCTTATAAACATGTATTATACCACAAAGAAAATCTATACTATACCTGTCTTTTACTCATGTTCTCTTGTCATAGTGAAGTATCCTTTTTTAAATATTATTTTTCTACCTGAGCTCTGGATCTCATCCCCTACCATCTTCTCAGGAACCTTCTTCTCAGGGACCTTTCTCAATGAATTACTCCCTTTCTCCTTCTGATATACTCTGTTAGAATTTAAATATGGTATATGTTTTTCCCATTTTATAAACAAACCGAACTTAGATCTCTCATCGCTTTCTGGATTCTCTTGATCTCTTTTCACTCCCTTGCAGCCAGACATCTTGAAAGAATTGCTTATACTTTTGCTTCCCCTCTTGCCTATTTCTTCCTTAACTCACTGAGATCTGGCATTTACCTTCACTACTCCACTAGCTCCTGGGCTTGGCTGAAGCTGTTCTCTCCAAAGTCACTAGTGACCTTGATAAAGCCAAGAGACATGCCTCAATCCTTATGTTATTTGACCACTTTCTAGTATTTGACACTTCTGACCTTGACACACTTCCTTGACCTCCATGGTATCCTAGGTAAAAAATTTCTTTTTACCTTTTTTGGGTGTTCTTTCTTATGCCTCTTTGTAGGACTCTTTGCCTAAGGAGCTTCTCCTCTAGCCTTTTTCTCTTTTCATTCTATAGTTCTTTTACTAGATCATCTATTCCCATAGCTTAAAATACCAATCATATGCTGATGATTCCCAAGCAGTTGATTCCTTCTCAACAATCATCTTTGAACTCTAAACCAATATATCCTATTGCCTGTTAGATGTTTTCACTTGGCTATTTTATAAGTATTTCAAAACAATACATCATATCTTCCCTTCCCACAAGCTTACTTATCCTCTATCATTTCCAATAAATGGCATCATCCAGTTATTCAAAGGAGAAACTTGAACATCATCTTTGACTTGTCCTTCTCCCTTACGTTCCATAGTTAAAGATAACTGGATTATATTTGTTCTCCCTTCTAAAAGTTTCTCTGATCTGCCAACTTTTTTCTGTCCCTATTGCTGTTTTCCTAGTTCAAGTTGATATCTAGCTGTCATCTGGGTTAATGTAAGAGCCTTCTATTTCATCTGCATGCTTTATTCTTTCCCTCTTTCAGTCTATTCAAATGCACATATTATTCACCTGTTTAAAATCCCTCAGTGACTTCTAGTTGTTCTTATAGACTAAACTTTTAAACATGGCTTATAAGACCCTGTCTACTTCTTTACACTCACCATTCATCATTTAACCTTTTTTATTCCAAGCACTAGACATACTAAAATTCTTTCCATTCATTTTGCAGTGTTATATTCTCTTTCATGGTTTCGCACATGCTCTTTTCTTTCCACTCCTACTTGTTTAACTCTTACTCATTTTCTAGATTTCATCTTAGGTATCTCTTCCTTTAAGAAGCCTTCTTTCTGTTCTTCACCCCTACCTTAAGTCTGTGTAGGTCCTAGGGCACCCTGTATCTATGTCAGCATGGCATTTGTAACAGTGTATTATATTTACCTGTTTGTTTGTCTGTATCTTGGATTAGACTGTGAGCTGTGTAAGGGCAATGATTAGGTCAGCATGGCACCCTAGTGTCTAACAAACTACATGATACTAAATAGATACTTAACACATGACTGAATGAATAAGTGAATGAATGGTGTGATTTTTAATTGATTAAATGTATAAAGTGAGTGAAATTTTGGGATTAAAAAAGCTAATACATGGGTTTGAGGTCCTAATTGGCTGATGTTGCCAATCACTGGCTAAAGGAATCCATAAAGCAATTTTGGGAATGAGATACCTAAAACATTCATATGAAGATATCTGGTAATCAGCTAAATGTATGGGACTGGTGTCAGGAGAGGGAAGTGAGCTGGAAACATTGATTGGGAGTCATCAGCTTATGAGTATGAGAGAGCCCAGGGAGAAGCTGTATTGTTGGAGGGGAAGAGAGGAACACTGGTATTTATGAGATGAGCAGAACAACAAGGAACCCACAAAGGCATCCGAGGGAAAGCTGACAGGCAGGTAACTGGGGAAAGCACCTGACCTTGGTGTCATATAAGCAAATGGAGGAGAGTTTCAAGGAGGGATGATTGACAGTATCAGGTTAATTATTTTGTCATTCAACAAATGGAGTTTCTACAGAGGATGTAGTGTCAGATGTTATTTGTCTACCTTGCTTCACTGCAGGTTTCTTAAATGCAGGGATATTGTCTTATTTTTACTTTTAATCCCAGAATTTATCACAATGTATGGCACACAGTGGAATTCAGTAAACAGGTTAAATGAACATAATGCATTTGCTTTGGTTAAGTGATGGTCTCAACGTGGTAGCATGGGCATAAATAGATAATTTTTTTCCGTAAGAACTTTCTTCTGTATTATGCTTGGATTTCAAAGACATCTGGAAAGTGGAATATGGTTAGGTCCTTCTCATTGTATGATTTTCAAATGAGCCAACTCTAGTAAATATTTTCAGTTTTAGCATCCTTGACTGTCTGTGTTTTATGCCACCAGTTCTCCTTTATTTTGTTTATCTTGAAGACATTGCCAATTCTGTCTCTCTCTCTCTCTATTCATTTATTTAGTGTTTGGTCTTTGTTGCTGTGTGCGGGCTTTCTGTAGTTGCGGCAAGTGGGGGCTACTCTTTGTTGCGGTGCGCGGGCTTCTCATTGGCGGTGGCTTCTCTTGCTGCGGAGCGTGGGCTCTAGGTGTGTGGGCTTCAGTAGTTGTGGCATGTGGGCTCAGTAGTTGTGGCTCGTGGCCTCTAGAGCACAGGCTCAGTAGTTGTGGTGCATGTGCTTAGTTGCTCCGCGGCATGTGGGATCTTCCTGGACCAGTGCTTGAACCCGTGTCCCCTGCATTGGCAGGCAGATTCTTAACCACTGTGCCACCAGGGAAGCCCAATTCTGTCTCTCTTATTCGGAGGAGTAAAAAATATATCTGATAAGAATAGGTAATTTATATTAAAGCATATTAATTTAAAATGTTAAAAACTCCCAGAAATGCTTTCATCCCCAAATAAGACTTAGTAGAGAACTTACTTATCAAGTAAGGTAGACGTGGTGGTAGTGGAGTTGGTAGGAATTTTGAGGGAGATGTGGAGGACGACCTTTTTTTGTGTTCCTAATTATGCAGGAATACTGACACTGCTTTCCATCCTCTCATATAGAGTTTGCCCTAAAAGGCATGTGTGGAGAGAGCGCTGGTTCTCAAAAAAGAATACCTGGTTTGAATCCTTACTTCTCACCTACTATCTGGGCACCTTTGAATATATCCCAACCTTTATGAGTTTTAATTTCCTCGTCTGTGAAAGGATCATAATAACTTTACTACTTACTTCTTGGGTTATCCAGCTGATCAAATGAGATTGCATATGTACAGCTAGTTTGCAAATGAAAGACTGTTATTCTTTGCAGGCTCTATGTGGAAGTGTCTGATGTTGTTGCATTGTGTTTTCAGTCTTATGTTTCTGTTTGGTTTTCTGTTTGAATACTCGAGAGCTGCAAAAAAAGTTTATGATATTATAACATAATTGTAATATTGCATAACATAATGTAGTTATTTAGAGGTAGTACAGATACGCAAATGTCTTAAGCCTCCTTCCCACTTAAAAAGAATATAAAACAATAGCCTCGGACACAAAAACAGTCTTCCCATTTTGTTCTTCCTGCGGACACCCAGACTCTTCATAGAACTGACTGGTGTTCATACTTCCCACACAGCTGCAGTTGAACCTGTGCAGCTACCTCCAGAGAATTGTCTTGGCTTCCAGTCTGTTGGGTAACTGCCTATTTGGACAACCTAGCCTTGAATAATTTCCCTTTGTCCAACCGTGGGACTCATAAATCCATGTACAGGGGGATAGAGTTCAGAAAATGATATTTGGCCATAGGTAGTTGCAATTTCAAGACCCTTTCAAAGGGTGATGATGACAGGTTTTTACTGGACAATGTAAGTTTTCAAACTTTGAAGATATATTGTGGGATCCAGATCATTTATGCATCAATATAGAATATGCATTGCTTATCCATCAACCTGTTCTAAAATGTTAAGGTCATGAGTAAGAATGTTCCACAGCCCATAAAATACTTCTCCTGGAGTATAACTTAACTGTGAGGGAATATGATTAAATATGTAGGAGTTCTACTTTGTTATCAACTGATATGTAAAATGAGAAAGAAAAAGACCCATTTCCTTCACAGTACATTTTCCTTATAATAAATGTTTAGAAAGGAATATGCCAACAAAGATTTGTTGTTGTTTGTTTTTTCTATCTCTTCTTTATCTCTTAATTTTATTTCATTTTTTGTTTTAATCATGGAACTCTGGCTGAATGACCTGAGTGGTTATCTCGTCTGTAAAATATGTGAGATATAGTTATGGTTTCCCAGACAATTACTATGTGCTAAATGTAGGTCAGGAGCATTTACAAAGGAGGACACAGCTGTATACTATTCCAAGGAAAAAGGAAACAATGTCAGGAGTCATCAGAGAGACTTAGAGATGCTTTCTGCAGGATTTTCAGATTTCAACAAAACTGTTTTACCCTGAATAATGGTAGGATTAGTCTTAGCCAAAATGCAACTGGGCAATCTGTTACTTCCCATATGGAAAGCAACTGTTCAAGTAAATTATATAATTGTACATTACAACTTAGCTTCTGTCATACATTATAAATTCAGTTCTATCCCAAACTGAGGCCATTAAATGAGTGAGCCAAGTTTAATGTTGCTCAACCAGCCTTTTCTTGTTGTAGTTATATCCAGCAAAAAAATGAATTCTCTTGTATATTTTTCTTATCTGGCTTATTGGAAATAGAAATTTGGTTTGGACCTGTTAGTGGATGTCACTTTTATCCTGACTTGGAGAATCAATCAGGAAGACTTTCTAGAGTAGCCTATTGTGTAATCAGGAACCTAATAGGAAAAGGTAATTGATTGTTCCTTTGGATTAATTTTTATTTTCTTCTAAATGAGATTCTTAGTATTAAAATTCATGGAGAATCTGTAAAAAAAAAAAAAAGTTGTTACATGGACCTTTTTGTTTTATCACAATGGTATTGTACCATGAGAGAGCTGAGCTCATGGTCTCACTGGACTGGTGCTCTTGAGGCAGTGTAGAATGTTCCCTGTTTTGTCTTGTTGGCAAAGGAAATTACACCAGTGCCATGATTGTCAGAATGATGCAGAACCTCTGAGGAAAGGGATTACTGCCTTATTAAAGATAGGTTGGGGTGAGCTATGCCAAATGTTGAGTGAGATTTATTGAATACAAACACCATGCAAGAATTCTGTGCATTACGGTTATGAGAAAACAAGTGTTGATGAGGAAATAACAAAACTGCAAATGGGAAAATAATTATTTCCAGGGTCCATTCATGAAACAAAGGGATGAAGTCTAAAAGGAATGGAAAACTCCTAAAAAAACCCCACAGAATTTACTGTCAGGGAAATGTTGTTAATTTAAATGAGGCAGGTAAGTAATACTACTCATGCTTCATAGTAAATAGAATTTCTGAGACATGATACTTATGATCTGTCTGGCTCTTTACCAGTGATTTGTTTCCTTTTACTTGGTTTGTGAGGATGTGTTATGAATGTACAATTATATTTATCCCCTCTAAAATTCCAATGTTTAAAGCATTGACTTCTCAGATTAAAATGATACCATTTAGATATGGGCCATGATATTAAAATATAAACCTTAAAACTTTATTTTTCGTTGTATGAGTGATGTCTAAAATAGTTGTTTTCTTTTATATATATAAAAGAAGACATGGTATATAATGACCTTTGGAATTGTCAGATCATCTTCATTGTAGCAGGTTCACAAAGTAAACTCATTAATACAGTGTGTGGGCCTTTACATGAGCCACTGCTCATGTAAAAGAAGGAAAATCTTACAGTTTCTTTATTGAACAACATATTATCTCTCTACAAACGTCAGCATTGGGTTATGCAAAGAGCTTAATAAGTACTTGGGGAACCCTGAAAATGATTACTTTTTGCTATTATTAATCAATAATTGTCTTGCTATATCTTGTGTCATTTGTATTTAGGATTATAGAGTCTTGGATAGAGAACTAAAGGGAAGCAACAAAGGATCAATTTAAAAGCATAAATTGCAGCAAGGAATAAGGGTAACTTTGTACTGCTCAAAAATTTAATAATAAATTATGAAAGTTACAAAGTAAAGCTACTGTAGAGTTTTCAGTTAGGCAAGTTTATACATCTTTTAATTTTGTTGCCACTACTGATCATAATTCATTAAGATATCATTATAAACAAACCTCCATTAAGTAATTGACATATAAACTGTCATTCGGTAAATGGTTTATAGGTTGTCAGTTTAATGCATTGATTTAGTGGACTGTGAAGTTACTACAGTGTGATAGAGAATTGTTTGATGACTTTTGGACTATTAATCCCTCAGGAAGTAGATAAGTAGGTATGCATAAAAGTCATTTAAGCATACTTAAGGACCTTTTGACATCATGTTTTAAAGTGAGAAGCTAGAACTAGGTTTGTTAAATGCTAATCAGTGTGGAAAACTAGATGTATTCTTGAATGCTTCTTTCTTCTTTCACCAAAAACCACCATTCTGAAAACTGACAATATGTCCCTTAGCTAAACTGTATCTTTAGTTTGAACTTGTAGACTTCCTTCTTTATCTGTTATTTCTTTGAACTGTCTCTTCCAATCGTCTGTATGTTAAGACACGAACAAGAAAATAGTCTTGGTATCTTAGAAAGTTGTTACTTTCATTTCTCCAATCTTCACAGTTCATAGAAATATATTTCCATATTGATTGCTTTGAAGGAGAAGGTAGGCAAATGTGAATTATATATCTTTCTAACACAAAAAAGTCAGTAATAAATAAGTTAGTAATGTCTGCTCTTCTTATTAGGAAGACCGAGAAACTTGTGCTCAAAGGAAGTTAAACTTTAATTTTTTTTCTAACCAATAAGCAAAGAGGATAATTTTTTCCAGGAGTTTCTTTTACCTCCTTCAGTGTTACATGGTAGTTTGGTACTTTGTTTTATATTTGGAAGTAGGTGCTTTCTCCTAGTTTATGATGCATCAACAAAAGTGTGCAAAAATGTACTACTAGTGATAACTTTTGAGGAAATAGGTGTTTTTTTTGTATTTTTTCCCCCTAGTGGATAGCATGAGGTAAAACGACCTCAAATAATGGTGTTACTCAAGGGGGACACATTCTCTTCAAACTGAAAGGATTTTTCTTAGTTTTGAAAGATGAAAAGAGTAAACACTAAAAAAAGGAGTTAATACATTTCATTATTTTATGAATTAAACTTTAGTTGAAAGCAGTTTCCCTCTTAAACAACTTAGAGGACAAATCACACATGATTAGCACAAGCATAAGACTATTAAGGCCATAAATTAGTATTTCCAAAAGCTCTGACTGATTACTGAATGCAGGATTTATTTTGAAGACCTTTTGGTAACCTCGGCTGTAATGTTTGCTTCCACAGAAGGCTCGGTGAGTTGGGGAAGAAGTCCACATGTTCCCTTTAGGTCACAGTGGGCATGTAAAACTGATTTCCAACTTGGGCTCACATTTTTGTTCCAAACCTAAACCTTTTGGCATCAGAGCTCATGTTCTTATGGCCAATTTGGATTTTTAAGCAAAGAAGCTAATTTAAAAAGTCTCTTGGACAACAAATGGCTTTTAAAAAATAACATTTTAATGATTTAAATGGAAACAAACCAGAAGAAGCTGGATTAAATTTCTTTTAAAGTATATGTGTTTAGCGATTAAGAGGAAAAAGTGGCTGAAAAAATGCTGTCTGTTATTTTCCTTCAAAACCCCAAATAGTTGAACAGTTGAGTAGCTCAAAAGATTTGAATTGGGATATCTTTGTGGAAAATATTTCTGGCAGTGAAAGTACTGTTAATAAAAGAGTGAGAGATGATAAACTCTTTAACAATGAATTTTTAATATCTGTGTTTTCTAAAGATTAGTTTTAGTGATAAAATTATTTTATTGAAGATTCTTTAGAAGAAGTTTGATCTGATTTAAGAATTTGGGGGATAGAGGAAAAATAAGTAAATATTTTGGGAAAAAAATCATTGTGAATTAGGGTTTTCCTGTATAGCACTTGCTGTTTGTGTTTCCCAGAGCTTTTTAATACCAAACTATTTCTAAGTGGCGGTATTTTCTTAGCTACCATAGACTTTGCATATGAGTGAGAGAGGTTGAGAAGACTAGGCTTTTCAAAAATGTGGGCTTGATTTAGATGTTTTTTTAAAGAAAAATGGGGAAAGGAATCTAGATTAGTAGAAAATGAAAGTTAGCAGACAGGCAGACTTGTGGGTTTGAGCAGGTTCAGTAAATAATGTCCCTCTTTTAAGGTTTTGAGTGAACTGAGAAATGAAATAGAGAAGATGGGAGATCAGAATGCCATCTTTATGTTTCATAACACTAATGTTGGAGATTGTGGTTTAGCTATAGGAACAATGGGCTTCCTCAAAACAGCTAGACAGCCTTCCCCAACCAGTCCCAAGCAGCACAGGACTAGGCAGACACTACCTGGCATGGTCAGAGCTGTCCCATACAACCTTCAGTGTTGGGGAGGTAGCACTGAATTGTTTGCTTTCTGCAGTCATCTTATTTCTAAGAGAAAGGGAAGGGGAAATGAGTTGAACACGCCAGTTTATTTTTCTTAACATTTTCAATCAGTAAGTCTGTGTGCCTCTCTTGGGGAAGGGGGAGTAAAGTTTTGGCAAGAGCCCAAGAATGTTACTTTAATGGGACTTCCTTCACATTTGAAGGAAACATCAAGAGCGGGAAGGAAGTGTTTTTTGAGATTTTTGTTCTTTTAACCCAGAGGTTCTAAAAAAGGATTGTTATCTATCCCTAGGGAAATTTTTGTTGTAACAATGATCACAAAATACTGATGGTGTTTAGTGGGTGGGGGGGGTCAAGGATGCAAGATATCCTGCAATGCACAGAACATCCCATACAATGAAGAATTGTCACAATAAAGCTCCCTAGAGACACCCTGAACTGATCCTATTGGGTTGTTTGCTCTGTAGGGTGAGGACGAGAACAGCACTGTGTCAAGAGCATTCCTGCTACACCTTCCTGAGGCTGCCCCCTCAGTGCAACTCACTGCTTCTTTGTGGTTCCTCTCTGAGCTATTCATGGCAATATAGATTTTTCTCCTAGCAATCTCTGAAATGGGTCAGAACCACGCATTATTTAAATGGACTTCAAAGCCCCTCTGTACGCAAGGCAGAAATGTCACACCCTAGTCTAGTTCCCATAAAAATGATCTGTAATATTGTCCAACATAGTTTAGAAATTGTAAAATGAAATCATATTGTAAAATAAAATGAAGTCAGACCTTCAATATGGTGGAAGAATAAGACGTGGAAATCACCTTCCTCCCCACAGATACATCAGAAATACATCTACATATGGAACAACTCCTACAGAACACCTACTTAATGCTGGCAGAAGACCTTGGACTTCCCAAAAGGCAAGAAGCTCCCCACATACTGGGGTAGGGCAAAAGAAAAAAAGAAAAAACAGAGGCAAAAGAATAGGGACGGAACCTGCACCTCTGGGATGGAGCTGTTAAGGAGGAAAAGTTTCCACACACTAGGAAGCCCCTTCACTTGTGGAGATGGGGTGTGGCGGCGGGGAAGCTTCGGAGCCACAGACGAGAGCGCAGCAATGGGTGCAGAGGGCAAAGCGGAGAGATTCCCACACAGAGGATTGGTGCCAACCAGCACTCACCAGCCTGAGAGGCTTCTCTGCTCACCCGCCAGTGTGGGCGGGGGCTGGGAGCTGAGGCTCCGGCTTTGGAGGTCAGACCCCCAAGGAGAGGACTGGGGTTGGCTGTGTGAACACAGCCTGAAGGGGACTAGTGCGCCACAGCTAGCCAGGAGAGAGTCCGGGAAAATGTCTGGACCTGCCGAAGAGGCAAGAGACTTGTTTCGGGGTGCGCAAGGAGGGGGGATTCAGAGCACCACCTAAACAAGCTCCAGAGATGGGCGTGGGCTGCGGTTATCAGCGCAGACACCAGAGACGGGCATGAGATGCTAAGGCTGCTGCTTCAGACACCAAGAAGCCTGTGTGCAAGCACAGGTCACTCTCCACACCTCTCCTCCTGGGAGCCTGTGCAGCCCGCCACTGCCAGGGTCCTGTGATCCAGGGACAACCTCCCCGGGAGTACACACAGCATGCCTCAGGCTGCTGCAACATCACGCCGACCTCTGGCGCCGTAGGCTCGCCCCACATTCCATACACCTCCCTCCTCCCGGCCTGAGTGAGCCAGAGTCCCCTAATCAGCTGCTCCTTTAACCCCATCCTGTCTGGGCGGGAACAGGCGCCCTCAGGTGACCTACATGCAGAGACGGGGCCAAATCCAAAGCTGAACCCCAGGAGCTATGTGAACAAAGACGAGGAAGGGAAATCTCTCCCAGCAGCCTCAGGAGCAGTGGATCAAAACTTCACAATCAACTTGATGTACCCTGCATCTCTGGAGTACCTGAAGAGACAACGAATCATCCCAAAATTGAGGTGGTGCATTTTGGGAGGAACTGTAGAGTTGGGTTTGCTTTCTGCATCTAATTTGTTTCTGGTTTTATGTTTATCTCAGTTCAGTATTTAGAGTTTATTATCATTGGTAGATTTGTTTATTGATTTGGTTGCTCTCTTCCTCTTTTTTCATTTTTTCATATATATTTTCCTTTTTCTCTTTTTCTTAGTGTGTATGTGTATGCTTCTTTGTGTGATTTTGTCTATGTAGCTTTGCTTTTACCATTTGTCCTAGGGTTCTGTCTGTTCTTTTTTTTAATATTTTTTTAAGTAGTTTTTGTTGTTTGCTATCATTGGTGGATTTGTTTTTTGGTTTGGTTGCTCTCCTTTTTCTTCTTCTCACTAAAATTTTTTTTATTTTTAATAATTTTTTTATTTTAATAACTTTATTTTCTTTTTTTCTTTCTTTTTCTCTCATTTTTATTCTGAGCTGTGTGGCTGACAGGGTCTTGGTGCTCTGGCTGGGTGTCAGGCCTGTGCCTCTGAGGTGGGAGAGCTGAGTTCAGGACATTGGTCCACCAGAGTTCTCCTGGCTCCAGGTAATATCAAACAGCGAAAGCTTTCCCAGAGATCTCCATCTCAGAGAACCAGCAAGCTACAGTGCTGGACAACCTATGGCAAACAACTAGCAAGACAGGAACACAACCCCACCCATTAGCAGAGAGGCTGCCAAAAATCATAATAAGGTCACACACACCCCAAAACACACCACCATGGGGCTTCCCTGGTGGCGCCGGGGTTGAGAGTCCGCCTGCCGATGCAGGGGACGCGGGTTCGTGCCCCGGTCCGGGAAGATCCCACATGCCGCGGAGCGGCTGGGCCCGTGAGCCATGGCTGCTGAGCCTGTGCATCTGGGAGCCTGTGCTCCGCAACGGGAGAGGCCACAACAGTGAGAGGCCCGCGTACCACAAAAAAAAAAAAAAAACAAAAAAAACCACCATATGTGGTCCTGCCCACCAGTAAGACAACATCCAGCCTCATCCACCAGAACACAGGCACCAGTCCCCTGCACCAGGAAGCCTACACAACCCACTGAATCAACCTTAGCCACTGGGGGCAGATGCCAAAAACAATGGGAACTATGAACCTGCAGCCTGCAAAAAGGAGACCCCAAACACAGTAGGTTAAGCACAATGAGAAGACAGAGAAACACACAGCAGATGAAGGAGCAAGGTAAAAATCCACCAGACCAAACAAAGAGGAAATAGGCAGTCAACTAGAAAAAGAATTCAGACTAATGTTAGTAAAGATGATCCAAAGTCTTGGAAATAGAATGGAGAGAATATAAGAAATGTTTAACAAGGACCTAGAAGAACTAAAGAGCCAAACAGTGATGAACAACACAATAAATGAAATTAAAAATTCACTAGAAGGAATCAATAGCCAAGAAACTGAGGCAGAAGAACGGATAAGTAACCTGGAAGATAAAATCGTGGAAATAACTACTGCAGAGCAGAATAAAGAAAAAATAAAAGAATTGAGGACAATCCTAGAGACCTCTGGGACAAGATTAAATGCGCCAACATTCGAATTATAGGGGTCCCAAAAGAAGAAGAGAAAAAGAAAGGGACTGATAAGGTTAACAACTGATCTTTCAGCAGAAACTCTGCAAGCCAGAAGGGAGTGGCAGGACATATTTAAAGTGATGAGAGGGAAAAACCTACAATCAGGATTACTCTACCCAGCAAGGATCTCATTCAGATTTGATAGAGAAATTGAAACCTTAACAGACAAGCAAAAGCTAACAGAATTCAGCACACCAAACCAGCTTTACAACAAATGCTAAAGGAACTTCTCTAGGCAGGAAACAAAAGAGTAGGAGAAAAAAACCCTACAATAACAAACCCAAAACAATTAAAATGGTAAGAGAAACATACATATTGATAATTACTTTAAATGTAAATGGATTAAATGCTCCAACCAAAAGACATAGACTGGCTGAATGGATACAAAAAGAAGACCCAAATATATGGTGTCTACAAGAGACCCACTTCAGACCTAGGGACACATACAGACTGAAAGTGAGGGGATGGAAAAAGATATTCCATGCAAATGGAAATCAAAAGAAAGCTGGAGTAGCAATTCTCGTATCAGAAAAAATAGACTTTAAAGACTGTTACAAGAGACAAAGAAGGACACTGCATAATGATCAAGGGATCAATCCAAGAAGAAGATATAACAATTGTAAATATGCACCCAACATAGGAACACCTCAGTACATAAGGCAAATGCTAACAGCCATAAAAGGGGAAATCGACATTAACACAATCTTAGTAGGGGACTTTAACACCCCACTTTCACCAATGGAAGGATCATCCAAAATGAAAATAACGAAACAGAAGCTTTCAATGACACATTAGACAAGATTGATTTAATTGATTTTTATAGGACATTCCATCCAAAAACAACAGAATACCCTTTCTTCAAGGGCTCATGGAACATTCTCCAGGATAGATCATATCTGGGTCACAAATCAAGCCTTGGTAAATTTAAGAAATTTGATATCATGTCAAGTATCTTTTTCGACCACAACACTATAAGACTAGATATCAATTACAGAAAAATGTCTGTAAAAAATACAAACACATGGAGGCTAAACAGTACACTACTTAATAACCAAGAGATCACTGATGAAATCAGAGCAAATCAAAAAATACCTAGAAACAAATGATAATGAAAACTTGACGACTGAAAACCTATGGGATGCAGCAAAAGCAGTTCTAAGAGGGAAGTTTATAGCAGTACAATCCTACCTCAAGAAACAAGAAACATCCCAAATAAACAACTTAACCTTACACCTAAAGCTATTAGAGAAAGAAGAACAAAAACCCGCCAAAGTTAGCAGAAGGAAAGAAATCATAACGATCAGATCAGAAATAAATGGAAAAAAATGACGGAAACAATAGGAAAGATCAATAAAACTAAAAGCTGGTTCTTTGAGAAGATAAACAAAATTAATGAACCATTAGCCAGACTCATCAAGAAAATGGGAGAAGACTCAAATCATTAGAATTAGAAATGAAAAAGAAGTTACAACTTACACTGCAGAAATACAAAGGATCTTGAGAGATTACCACAAGCAGTTATATGCCAATGGACAACTTGGAAGAAATGGACAAATTCTTGGAAAGGTACAACCTTCTGAGACTGAACCAGGAAAAAATAGAAAATATTAACAGACCAATCACAAGCACTGAAATTGAGACTGTGATTAAAAAATCTTCCAACAAACAAAAGTCCAGGACCAGATGGATTCACAGGTGACTCTATCAAACATTTAGAGAAGAGCTAACACGTATCCTTCTCAAACTTTTGCAAAATATAGCAGAGGGAGGAACACTGCCAAACTCATTCTATGAGGCCACCATCACCCTGATACCAAAACCAAAGATGTCACAAAGAAAGCAGCAGACCAATATCACTGAGGAACATAGGTGCAAAAATCCTTACCGCAATACTAGCCAACAGAATCCAACAGCACATTAAAAGGATCATATGCCATGATCAAGTGGGGTTTATCCCAGGAATGCAAGGATTCTTCAATATACACCAATCAATCAATATGATACACCATATTAACAAATAGAAGGATAAAAACCATATGATCATCTCAATGGATGCAGAAAAAGCTTTCGACAAAATTCAACACCCATTTATGGTAAAAACTCTCCAGAACGTAGGCATAGAGGGAAGATATCTCAACATAGTAAAGGCCATATATGACAAATCTACCGCCAACATCGTTCTCAATGGTGAAAAACTGAAACCATTTCCACTAAAGTCAGGAACAAGAGAAGGTTGCCCATTCTCACCACTGTTATTCAACATAGTTTTGGAAGTTTTAGCCAGAGCAATTAGAGAAGAGAAAGAAATAAAAGGAATCCAAATTGGAAAAGAAGAAGTAAAGCTGTCACTGTTTGCAGATGACATGGTACTATATATAGAAAATCCTAAAGACTCCACTGGAAAACTGCTAGAGCTATGAAAAAGCTTTCGACAAAATTCAACACCCATTTATGGTAAAAACTCTCCAGAACGTAGGCATAGAGGGAAGATATCTCAACATAGTAAAGGCCATATATGACAAATCTACCGCCAACATCGTTCTCAATGGTGAAAAACTGAAACCATTTCCACTAAAGTCAGGAACAAGAGAAGGTTGCCCATTCTCACCACTGTTATTCAACATAGTTTTGGAAGTTTTAGCCAGAGCAATTAGAAAAATCTGAAAGAGAAATTAAGGAAACACTCCCATTTACCATTGCAACAGAGAATAAAATACCTAGGACTAAATCTACCTAAGGAGACAAAAGACCTGTATGCAGAAAACTATAAGACACTGATGAAAGAAATGAAAGATGATACAAACGGAGAGATATACCATGTTGTTGGATTTGAAGAATCAACATTATGAAAATGGCTATACTACCCAATGCAATCTACAGATTCAGTACAATATCTAACAAACTACCAATGGCATTTTTCACAGAACTAGAACAAAAAATTGCACAATTTGTATGGAAGTACAGAAGACCCCGAATAGGCAAAGCAGTCTTGAGAAAGAGAAACGGAGCTGGAGGAATCAGGCTCCCAGACTTCATACTATACTACAAAGCTACAGTAATCAAGATAGTATGGTACTGGCACAAAAACAGAAATATAGATCAATGGAACAGGATAAAACCAGAGATAAACCCATGTACATATGGTCACCTTATTTTTGATAAAGGAGCCAAGAATATACGATGGAGAAAAGATACCCTCTTCAATAAGTTGTGCTGGGAAAACTGGACAACTGCATGTAAAAGGATGAAGTTAGAACACTCCCTAACACCATACACAAAAATAAACTCAATGGATTAAGGACCTAAAGGTAAGGCCAGACAGTGTAAAACTCTTATAGGAAAGCATAGAACACTGTATGACATAAAGCACAGCAAGATCCTTTTTGACCCACCTCCTAGAGAAATGGAAATAAAAACAAAAATAAACAAATGGGACCTAATGAAACTTAAGAGCTTTTGCACAGCAAAGGAAACCATAAACAAGATGAAAGGACAACCCTCAGAATGGGAGAAAATATTTGCAAATGAAGCAACTGACAAAGGATTAATCTCCAAAATTTATAAACAGCTCATGCAGCTCAATATCAAAAAAACAAACAACCCAATCCAAAAATGGGCAGAAGACCTAAACAGACATGTCTCCAAAGAAAATATACAGATTGCCAACAAACACACGAAAGGATGCTCACCATCACTAATCATTAGAGAAATGCAAATCAAAACTACAATGAGGTATCACCTCACACCAGTCAGAATGGCCATCATCAAAAAAGCTACAAACGATAAATGCTGGAGAGGGTGTGGAGGAAAGGCAACCCTCTTGCACTGTTGGTGGGAATGTAAATTGATACAGCCACTATGGTGAACAATAGGGAGGTTCCTTAAAAAATAAAAATAGAAGGCCTATATGACCCAGCAATCCTACTACTGGGCATATGCCCTGAGAAAACCATAATTCAAAAAAGAGTCATGTACCACAATGTTCATTGCAGCTCTATTTACAGTAGCCAGGACATGGTAACAACCTAAGTGTCCATTGACAGATGAATGGGTAAAGAAGATGTGGCACATACATACAATGGAATAT
The DNA here is from genome assembly GCF_002837175.3 of Physeter macrocephalus. Lineage (NCBI taxonomy): Eukaryota > Metazoa > Chordata > Mammalia > Artiodactyla > Physeteridae > Physeter > Physeter macrocephalus. The sequence goes on along the minus strand of NC_041220.1, from coordinate 130,751,433 downwards.
TACTGAGCTATAAAAAGAAATGAAATTGAGTTATTTGTAGTGAGGTGGATGGACCTAGGGTCTGTCATACAGAGTGAAGTAAGTCAGAAGGAGAAAAACAAATACCGTATGCCAATATATATATGGAATCTAATAAAAAAAATAGTTCTGAATAACCTAGGGGTGGGACAGGAATAAAGACTCAGACATAGAAAATGGACTTGAGGACACGGGGAGGGGGAAAGGTAAGCTGGGACGAAATGAGAGTGTGGCATTGATTTATATGTACCATCAAATGTAAAATAGATAGCTAGTGGGAAGCAGCTGCATAGCACAGGGAGATCAGCTCAGTGCTTAGTGACCACCTAGAGTGGTGGGAGGGAGATGCAAGAGGGAGGACGTATGGGGAAATATGTATATGTATAGCTGATTCACTCTGTTATACAGCAGAATCTAACAGACCATTCATTGTAAAGCAATTGTATTCCAATAAAGATGTTAAAAAAAAATGAAGCTACATTAAGATGTTCCTAAAACAAAATGTCAAAAACTATTCTGTAAATGTGAAGATAAGCACCCTCCCATTATAAATTTATTGGGGAAAAAAATGGATGTTCAGAGATCCATCCCCTTTAAAGTTGAGTGTTTTGGACTTGTGAATTATAGTAAAAGAAATTGAAGTTTCATACTTACCTCAAATTCTTATGGTCAGTCTCCGCCAGAAGGTTCTTAATGTAGAATTTGTTTTTTTTTCCCCCTGCAGTTGTAGCCTATACTTTTTCTCACTGGAATCAGTGAAGTTTCTTCAAGGTCTTAGGGGTTTTATTGATTCTGAATCAAATCTCTGATAAACCTTAATTTTAATAAAGATTCTAAAGGACCAGTAGTCCGTTTAACATTATCACAGCACTGGTTCCTCTCTCAGGTAGAACCTAAGTACTGAGAACAGCTATCCCACGCAAAACCATGTTCCTTAAAAACTGGTACTTAGTGTTTCTGAAGGTCTATGCCAGAATCCCAGTGGTATCTTTATCAGCCACCGACCGGCCCTGTAGGAAATAGATAGCACACTTCTAGTTGGGATAATTTGAGAGGAATTTAATAAGGTTGTACGTGGTGAGAATCTACAGGGAATAGTGTACACCTCTGTGGCTGGTTATTAGGATGCTGTTGCCACTCTCAGAGCTGAAAGGGGAAGGGAGAGAGTCATTGGTACCCTGAAAGGGCAAGGGTTGTGGTAGAGGACATCCTGGCCATGGCAGGGAGAGAGCCTGGGGAGTATTTTTTCCAACCTCACTGTCTTTCGTTCCTCCAGTCTCCTGCTGTTGCTTCCAAATGACTGAACTAGTCAGAAGTCAGAGGGCACAGGAGCCTATTAATGGAGGTACAAAGTAAAGATATCTGGCATAGTAACTGAAGAATGAAAGGAAAAAAGAGAAAATCTTGTTTCACTTTTACCGAGATGCCAGCGGAACCAGACATCCAATATCCTTGACCAATGAGTTTGAACTTGATTGGGAGGAACCCCTTATTAACAGGTTAATTTTGGCAACATGGATTTACTATATCTGGAGAAAAAAATACCTATGAACACTTTCTCACCTTCAGAAAGTAGCTGTAGAGACATTTTTGTTTTCTTGCTAAGTTTAAAAATTGCAGTGCTGGCAGCCCTGATCATCAAGTCCTACCGGAGATATTTTTTTTTCTAACTCAGCAAAAACCCATTAATGCACTGTCGAAACCTCTGAATTTCTATGTCCTCTTTGAACTTCGTGTTCTGACATCGTCCGTAGGCTCTGTCTAGTGACAGAGTTTCCAATATACCTGAAAAGGGGGCATTTTCAGTCTTGTGTCAGTCTTGAGTTTAGGGCTGTGAAACCTGCCTTTTAGGGAACATCTACTGGTCAGAGCCATGTTGGTATTGGTTGGTTATCTAGTTTAGATGTTGGCTTTTTTTATAATTTTCTCACAATGTAAAGTTAGACCATCACTAGTGTTCTGAAATGGAACTCTTGCAGGTAAAAGCAGTAAATATTGTTTCATATCCTAGTTTGTAAGAAGTTTTTACCCCACTCCGACATATTCAAGTTATACCTGTGTGGTTCAGGATCAAGCTGCAACACTTATTCTCTGAGTCTCCACCATTGATGTATATCCTGTTTGATCAACGTTACTTGACCATATGGTACCAGCTTGATGAGCAGCCAGCCACTCAGTGTGGACAAGATTCCATGGACTGCAGTGGGAATCCATACAGTTCCCGAGGCCTCAACTGATCTGCTTCTGTCACAACAGTCACAGTAGTTAAAAACCAACTTTGTACCTGATAAAAACAAAGAAGCTCAAGTTGGTAGCCAAATATATGCTGCTATATGCTACCAAATTTTAAATGCTTTGCCACTTACTAAAAAGCCCTGGTCTTACCAAAAGCCTGTCCAATTTTTATTTATTTTTATTTCTTTTAATTAATAGACTTTATTTAGAGCAGTTTTAGGTTTACAGAAAAACAGCAGAAAGTACACAGAGTTCCTATATACCCTCACACCTTCCCCTCCCCCACCCAATTTTCCCTATTGCGAACGTCTTGCAATAGTGTGGTACATTTGTAACAATTGATGAACCAGTATTGGTACATTATTAGTAACTAAAGTCCCGTAGTTTACATTAGGGTTCACTCTTTGCATTATACATTGTATGGGTTTTGAAAAATGTATAATGACATGGATCCACCATTTTAATATTTTACAGAATAGTTTCACTGCCCTAATAATCCCCTGTGCTCCAACCATTCATCCCTTCCTTCCTCTCCTTGAACCTTTGGCATCCACTGATCTTTCTACTGTTTCCATAGTTTTGTCTTTTTCACAGTGTCATATAGTTGGACTCATATAGTATGCAGCCTTTTCATACTGGCTTTTTCAACTGTTATTTTAGTCTGTAAATTTCACCTCCTGGTTGTTTCTCAAGTATACTCCACTTAACACAACAAAGAAGATATCCTAGTTTGGTAGTATAACATTAATTTTACATTTTAAACATGATTTGGGAATGAATCTACCTCTTTATTGTTAGAAAAATGAAATATTTAATTTCCTTCCTCCCCCTCTACAGAACAGGGATTTTTTGTTCACGTTAGTATTAGAATATCATTGTATATAAATCTAGTGTTGTGATAGCAGTAGAAGTCTTCACTATCTTTCTACAAAAGTAATGTGTTTATTATGTAGTGACTTTTAAAGTTTGGACAGTAGTAATGGCACCCACTCTTCTCCAAGAACCTGAACACTATTAAAATGAACTAAATATCAGATCTTTCATAGATTAGTTGCTCATCTTGTTGGAGGCTATATTAGGATTTCCAGAGAAACAGAACCAATACGATATATATAGTTGACCTTTGAACAACATGGGTTTGAACTGCGAGGGTCCACTTATACTCAGATTTTTTTCAATAGTTATGTATTACAGTACAACATGATCTACAGTTGGTTGAATCCTTGTTGTGGAACCTTAGATATGGGAGCCAATGGTAAAGTTACTTGTTAATTTTTGACTGCGGGGAGGGGGAGTGGTGCCCCTAACCCTCACACTGTTCAGGGTTCAGTTGTGTGTGTGTGTGTATAAAAGAATTGACTGACATAACTATGGAGGCTGACAAATTCTAAGATCTGTAGTTGGCAAGCTGGAGAGCCAATGTGTACTTCATTTCCAGTCCAAGACTGAAGACCTGAGAATCAGGAGAGTCAATGTGTTCTAGTCCGAGAGCCAGCAGGCTCAAGACCCAGGAGGAGCTGATGTTTTGAGTCTGAAGGCAGGAAAAAAACCAATCTTCCAGGTCAAGCAGTCAGGCTGGAGGAAATTCTGTTTTACTCAAACTTTTTGTTCTGTTTAGGCCTTCAATGGATTGGATGTGGTCTACCGACATTTGGGAGGACAATCTGCTTTACTGAGTTCAGATGTTAATTTCATCCAGAACACCCTCACAGATGCACCTAGAATAGTGTTTGACCAAATGTTTGGGCACCTCATGTCTCAGTCAAGTTGACACATAAAATTAACCATCAGAGCAGAGTACTGTCAGAGATACTGAGTGAGTGAGAGAGAGACCAGTGGGTTCTTTTTTCCTTTCCCCATGGACACAAATACTATCTAACATATTCACTGACCTGTGAGTTGGATGAGAATGGGGTCATCTTAATCATCTTTCCATTCTCTTGCCACCAAGAGGGTCTGCTGTAGATCATGTCCCTGGTTAATCTTGGATAAATAAACACACGGTAAGTAAATAAAAGCTCCTGCATTGCTACATGAAAAGGTAATAGGGCCCTTTTTGGAAGAGTTTACGTGATGGTCCTGAATTTGACTTTTTTATTTTGTATTGGTAGCTTGGTTTTGGGACTCTATAGTCTTAAGAGACTTAACAAACCCATAAATTCTTTATTTCCAATGCACTGAAAAATCTTAAAAATGAACCAGAGTGACACTGTGTTTTTATTGTTGGTGCATAAAATTAGGGGATTGTGTGTTGGACATGCTAGAATGGCAATGATGGCACAATGGGTTAAAGTCCTAATGACTGAAAGACCTCAAAGCATTCCAGATTCAAAGAGTATGTGATCTGAAGCCAGACTGAGCATGCCCATTGAATTGTTTCCAAATTTATGTATCAGAAAAATCTTCACTCCTTCTCTGAAACTGTTTCCTCATCTGTAAAATGGGATAATAGTGCCTTCTGAATAAGATTGTTGTAAGAATTAAATTAGATAATTTATTTTTATTGCCTGAGTGTGTAATATATGGAAACCAGAGGAGCATGGATTTCAACCAGAGTCTAACTGGGCTCTAGACATGCCTGGTGAGCTGTCAGAAGTATTAACAGAAATTTATTTACAGAGACACCTAGAAGCCTCCTGGTAAACATCTCTTTGATCATTTGAATAAAATGGAAATCATAACTTTTGAATGTTATCTTCCACTTGGATTTTTTTCCTGGCCCAGTATTTCATATCTGCATATAATGGAGAGTGAGGGTGTAGAAGGACGACGCAGATATAAAAAGAGAAAGAGTAGTTTCACGGAAAACTCTGAAACATTATGGATATCCGAAGGACAATCCCTTTTCCTTATAAATTAAGAGAAGGGAAATACTTTCTCCCACTTTACCACAGGCCATTATGCAGCACTGATATCTTAAAGCTGTGCTTCCCAGTATTTTTTATATCATGACAAACATGGAAACTAATATTTTATCAAAGCTTGAGGGTATTGGAATAGATTCAGAGTCATTGCTGTGGTGATTCATGAAAAAGTTAAGATGAGGTCAAGGATAAGGTTAGTACATGAAGGTTTGGCTGCGAGTTCCTACACTTTTACTAGGGATGGAACCAAATTCTGGTTCCAGGCTGTGTATAGCCAGTCCGAAAGTAGAAGGGAGGATCAGTTACATGATTCACAGTATTCATGACATAAAAGTAGTTCAGGAGAGTTTTGTTTTGTTTGTTTTTGGTAGTGAGATTAGAGTAAAACATCTCTCATGAGACTTCATAGGGAGGACACTTATGAGATATGGTAAAAACAAATGTCTTTAGCATCATATTTATGATAAATGCAGTGAGAAAATCCATAGAGATTTAAACAAAATCATCAGTATAATCTGACATTAATTCTAATGACTATTCAAGGAAATATATTCTGGGTGGAGTCAAGATGGCAGAGTAGGAGGACAGGGAGTTCATGTCTCTACACAACTAGGGCAGCTGCCAGGCACTGGTGGGGGACCACAGACACCTAAGGGGATGGGAGGAAACCCCTGAGCAACCGGGTAGGATGTGTGTGGGGGAGGGAGGGCAGGAGAATTGGAGGCAGGATGGGACCAGCATCCCTGAGGGGTGGCTGATGGAGCAGAGGGGTTCCCATGCCTGGAGGGGCCCATCACAGTGAGGGGATCAGCGGGGAGGGGGAGAGTCCCTCGAGGGATTGGAGGATTGGAAGGAAGCATGGCCAGCGTTTTCTCTGCCCACTCGGGCCCCAGGGAGCCTGCTGAGGTCCTGGGCCTTATCCTCCACCCTCTGAGGTGCCCTCCAGCCATGCTAAGGCTAAGCCCCACCTCCACACACCCACCTAGGGCCTTACCTCCACACTCAGAACTCTGAGGCCCCCTCTGGCCATGCTGCCTTTTCCGGCTGCATGGGTCCTGAGCCTAGGCCTCGCCCACTGCCCTAAACCCAGCCCCTGCCTAAGCCCCGCCCCCCCCACCCAGGCCTTTGTTGGAGAACTCTGAGGCCCCCTCTGGCCATGCTGCCTTTTCCGGCTGCATGGGTCCTGAGCCTAGGCCTCGCCCACTGCCCTAAACCCAGCCCCTGCCTAAGCCCCGCCCCCCCCCACCAAGGCCTTTGTTGGCTCTTTTTTCTTTTTCTTTCTGTTTTTTTTTTGAAGTTATGGTTCTGTTTTACCATGTTGTTTCGTTTATATTTTTATTTTCTCTAATAGAATTTTTTTTCCAGTGTTATTTTTTAATTCTTTGTAATTGTTCTGCTCCTTTTGGTTTGTTCCCCCACCCACCCTTTTGGGTTTTTTTTTGCTGTTGTGGTTCTCTTTTACCTGTTGTTGTTGTTTCACTTACATTTTTTCTATTATATTTTTTATTTTTCTAATTTCATTTTTTATTCTTTGTTATTGCAATGCTTTTAATTTTTTTTCTGTGCCACACAGCTTGTGGGATCTTGGTTCCCAGGCTGGGTATTTGAACATGAACTCCTGTGGTGGGAGTACGAGGTCCAAATCACTGGACTAACAGAGAACCTCAGACTCCAGGGAATATTAATCGGAGTGAGGTCTCCTGGAGGTCCTCATCTCGGCACCAAGAACTGGCTCTACCCAAATGCCTGCAAACTCCAGTGCTGGATGCCTCAGACCAAACAACCAGTAAGAGAGAAACACAGCCACACTCATGAAAAAAAAATGAGATGACAGAAAAATATGTTACGAATGAAGGAACAAGGTAAAAACCTACAAGACCAAATAAATGAAGAGGAAATATGTAACCTACCTGAAAAAGAATTCAGAGTAATGATAGTAAAGATGATCCAGAATCTCGGAAATAGAATGGAGGCATGAATCAAGAAAACACAAGATACATTTAACAAAGACCTAGAAGAACTAAAGAACAAAGAAACAGTGGTGAACAACACAGTAACTGAAATGAAAAGTACACTAGAAGGAATCAATAGCAGAAAAACTGAGGCAGAAGAACGAATAAGTGAGCTGGAAGATAGAATGGTGGAAATAACTGCTGAGGAGCAGAATAAAGAAAAAAGAATGAAAAGAATTGAGGACAGTCGCAGAGACCTCTGGGACAACATTAAATGCACCAACATTCGAATTATAGGGGTCCCAGAGGCCTCAACTGATCTGCTTCTGTCACAACAGTCACAGTAGTTAAAAACCAACTTTGTACCTGATAAAAACAAAGAAGCTCAAGTTGGTAGCCAAATATATGCTGCTATATGCTACCAAATTTTAAATGCTTTGCCACTTACTAAAAAGCCCTGGTCTTACCAAAAGCCTGTCCAATTTTTATTTATTTTTATTTCTTTTAATTAATAGACTTTATTTAGAGCAGTTTTAGGTTTACAGAAAAACAGCAGAAAGTACACAGAGTTCCTATATACCCTCACACCTTCCCCTCCCCCACCCAATTTTCCCTATTGCGAACGTCTTGCAATAGTGTGGTACATTTGTAACAATTGATGAACCAGTATTGGTACATTATTAGTAACTAAAGTCCCGTAGTTTACATTAGGGTTCACTCTTTGCATTATACATTGTATGGGTTTTGAAAAATGTATAATGACATGGATCCACCATTTTAATATTTTACAGAATAGTTTCACTGCCCTAATAATCCCCTGTGCTCCAACCATTCATCCCTTCCTTCCTCTCCTTGAACCTTTGGCATCCATTGATCTTTCTACTGTTTCCATAGTTTTGTCTTTTTCACAGTGTCATATAGTTGGACTCATATAGTATGCAGCCTTTTCATACTGGCTTTTTCAACTGTTATTTTAGTCTGTAAATTTCACCTCCTGGTTGTTTCTCAAGTATACTCCACTTAACACAACAAAGAAGATATCCTAGTTTGGTAGTATAACATTAATTTTACATTTTAAACATGATTTGGGAATGAATCTACCTCTTTATTGTTAGAAAAATGAAATATTTAATTTCCTTCCTCCCCCTCTACAGAACAGGGATTTTTTGTTCACGTTAGTATTAGAATATCATTGTATATAAATCTAGTGTTGTGATAGCAGTAGAAGTCTTCACTATCTTTCTACAAAAGTAATGTGTTTATTATGTAGTGACTTTTAAAGTTTGGACAGTAGTAATGGCACCCACTCTTCTCCAAGAACCTGAACACTATTAAAATGAACTAAATATCAGATCTTTCATAGATTAGTTGCTCATCTTGTTGGAGGCTATATTAGGATTTCCAGAGAAACAGAACCAATACGATATATATAGTTGACCTTTGAACAACATGGGTTTGAACTGCGAGGGTCCACTTATACTCAGATTTTTTTCAATAGTTATGTATTACAGTACAACATGATCTACAGTTGGTTGAATCCTTGTTGTGGAACCTTAGATATGGGAGCCAATGGTAAAGTTACTTGTTAATTTTTGACTGCGGGGAGGGGGAGTGGTGCCCCTAACCCTCACACTGTTCAGGGTTCAGTTGTGTGTGTGTGTGTATAAAAGAATTGACTGACATAACTATGGAGGCTGACAAATTCTAAGATCTGTAGTTGGCAAGCTGGAGAGCCAATGTGTACTTCATTTCCAGTCCAAGACTGAAGACCTGAGAATCAGGAGAGTCAATGTGTTCTAGTCCGAGAGCCAGCAGGCTCAAGACCCAGGAGGAGCTGATGTTTTGAGTCTGAAGGCAGGAAAAAAACCAATCTTCCAGGTCAAGCAGTCAGGCTGGAGGAAATTCTGTTTTACTCAAACTTTTTGTTCTGTTTAGGCCTTCAATGGATTGGATGTGGTCTACCGACATTTGGGAGGACAATCTGCTTTACTGAGTTCAGATGTTAATTTCATCCAGAACACCCTCACAGATGCACCTAGAATAGTGTTTGACCAAATGTTTGGGCACCTCATGTCTCAGTCAAGTTGACACATAAAATTAACCATCAGAGCAAAGTACTGTCAGAGATACTGAGTGAGTGAGAGGGAGACCAGTGGGTTCTTTTTTCCTTTCCCCATGGACACAAATACTATCTAACATATTCACTGACCTGTGAGTTGGATGAGAATGGGGTCATCTTAATCATCTTTCCATTCTCTTGCCACCAAGAGGGTCTGCTGTAGATCATGTCCCTGGTTAATCTTGGATAAATAAACACACGGTAAGTAAATAAAAGCTCCTGCATTGCTACATGAAAAGGTAATAGGGCCCTTTTTGGAAGAGTTTACTTGATGGTCCTGAATTTGACTTTTTTATTTTGTATTGGTAGCTTGGTTTTGGGACTCTATAGTCTTAAGAGACTTAACAAACCCATAAATTCTTTATTTCCAATGCACTGAAAAATCTTAAAAATGAACCAGAGTGACACTGTGTTTTTATTGTTGGTGCATAAAATTAGGGGATTGTGTGTTGGACATGCTAGAATGGCAATGATGGCACAATGGGTTAAAGTCCTAATGACTGAAAGACCTCAAAGCATTCCAGATTCAAAGAGTATGTGATCTGAAGCCAGACTGAGCATGCCCATTGAATTGTTTCCAAATTTATGTATCAGAAAAATCTTCACTCCTTCTCTGAAACTGTTTCCTCATCTGTAAAATGGGATAATAGTGCCTTCTGAATAAGATTGTTGTAAGAATTAAATTAGATAATTTATTTTTATTGCCTGAGTGTGTAATATATGGAAACCAGAGGAGCATGGATTTCAACCAGAGTCTAACTGGGCTCTAGACATGCCTGGTGAGCTGTCAGAAGTATTAACAGAAATTTATTTACAGAGACACCTAGAAGCCTCCTGGTAAACATCTCTTTGATCATTTGAATAAAATGGAAATCATAACTTTTGAATGTTATCTTCCACTTGGATTTTTTTCCTGGCCCAGTATTTCATATCTGCATATAATGGAGAGTGAGGGTGTAGAAGGACGACGCAGATATAAAAAGAGAAAGAGTAGTTTCACGGAAAACTCTGAAACATTATGGATATCCGAAGGACAATCCCTTTTCCTTATAAATTAAGAGAAGGGAAATACTTTCTCCCACTTTACCACAGGCCATTATGCAGCACTGATATCTTAAAGCTGTGCTTCCCAGTATTTTTTATATCATGACAAACATGGAAACTAATATTTTATCAAAGCTTGAGGGTATTGGAATAGATTCAGAGTCATTGCTGTGGTGATTCATGAAAAAGTTAAGATGAGGTCAAGGATAAGGTTAGTACATGAAGGTTTGGCTGCGAGTTCCTACACTTTTACTAGGGATGGAACCAAATTCTGGTTCCAGGCTGTGTATAGCCAGTCCGAAAGTAGAAGGGAGGATCAGTTACATGATTCACAGTATTCATGACATAAAAGTAGTTCAGGAGAGTTTTGTTTTGTTTGTTTTTGGTAGTGAGATTAGAGTAAAACATCTCTCATGAGACTTCATAGGGAGGACACTTATGAGATATGGTAAAAACAAATGTCTTTAGCATCATATTTATGATAAATGCAGTGAGAAAATCCATAGAGATTTAAACAAAATCATCAGTATAATCTGACATTAATTCTAATGACTATTCAAGGAAATATATTCTGGGTGGAGTCAAGATGGCAGAGTAGGAGGACAGGGAGTTCATGTCTCTACACAACTAGGGCAGCTGCCAGGCACTGGTGGGGGACCACAGACACCTAAGGGGATGGGAGGAAACCCCTGAGCAACCGGGTAGGATGTGTGTGGGGGAGGGAGGGCAGGAGAATTGGAGGCAGGATGGGACCAGCATCCCTGAGGGGTGGCTGATGGAGCAGAGGGGTTCCCATGCCTGGAGGGGCCCATCACAGTGAGGGGATCAGCGGGGAGGGGGAGAGTCCCTCGAGGGATTGGAGGATTGGAAGGAAGCATGGCCAGCGTTTTCTCTGCCCACTCGGGCCCCAGGGAGCCTGCTGAGGTCCTGGGCCTTATCCTCCACCCTCTGAGGTGCCCTCCAGCCATGCTAAGGCTAAGCCCCACCTCCACACACCCACCTAGGGCCTTACCTCCACACTCAGAACTCTGAGGCCCCCTCTGGCCATGCTGCCTTTTCCGGCTGCATGGGTCCTGAGCCTAGGCCTCGCCCACTGCCCTAAACCCAGCCCCTGCCTAAGCCCCGCCCCCCCCACCAAGGCCTTTGTTGGCTCTTTTTTCTTTTTCTTTCTGTTTTTTTTTTTGAAGTTATGGTTCTGTTTTACCATGTTGTTTCGTTTATATTTTTATTTTCTCTAATAGAATTTTTTTTCCAGTGTTATTTTTTAATTCTTTGTAATTGTTCTGCTCCTTTTGGTTTGTTCCCCCACCCACCCTTTTGGGTTTTTTTTTGCTGTTGTGGTTCTCTTTTACCTGTTGTTGTTGTTTCACTTACATTTTTTCTATTATATTTTTTATTTTTCTAATTTCATTTTTTATTCTTTGTTATTGCAATGCTTTTAATTTTTTTTCTGTGCCACACAGCTTGTGGGATCTTGGTTCCCAGGCTGGGTATTTGAACATGAACTCCTGTGGTGGGAGTACGAGGTCCAAATCACTGGACTAACAGAGAACCTCAGACTCCAGGGAATATTAATCGGAGTGAGGTCTCCTGGAGGTCCTCATCTCGGCACCAAGAACTGGCTCTACCCAAATGCCTGCAAACTCCAGTGCTGGATGCCTCAGACCAAACAACCAGTAAGAGAGAAACACAGCCACACTCATGAAAAAAAAATGAGATGACAGAAAAATATGTTACGAATGAAGGAACAAGGTAAAAACCTACAAGACCAAATAAATGAAGAGGAAATATGTAACCTACCTGAAAAAGAATTCAGAGTAATGATAGTAAAGATGATCCAGAATCTCGGAAATAGAATGGAGGCATGAATCAAGAAAACACAAGATACATTTAACAAAGACCTAGAAGAACTAAAGAACAAAGAAACAGTGGTGAACAACACAGTAACTGAAATGAAAAGTACACTAGAAGGAATCAATAGCAGAAAAACTGAGGCAGAAGAACGAATAAGTGAGCTGGAAGATAGAATGGTGGAAATAACTGCTGAGGAGCAGAATAAAGAAAAAAGAATGAAAAGAATTGAGGACAGTCGCAGAGACCTCTGGGACAACATTAAATGCACCAACATTCGAATTATAGGGGTCCCAGAAGAAGAAGAGCAAGAGAAAGGGTCTGAGAAAATATTTGAAGGGATCATAGTTGAAAATTTCCCTAAGATGGAAAGGAAATAGCCACCCAAGTCTAGGAAGTGCGGAGAGTCCCATACAGGATAAACCCTAGGAGAAACACACCAAGACACATATTAATCAAACTAACAAAAGTTAAATTCAAGGAAAAAATATTAAAAGCAGCAAGGGAAAAGCAACAAATAACATACAAGGGAAACCCCATAAGGTTAACAGCTGATCTTTCAGCAGAAACTCTGCAAGCCAGAAGGGAGTGGCAGGACATATTTAAAGTGATGAAAGGGAAAAACCTGCAACCAAGGTTACTCTACCCAGCAAGGATCTCATTCAGATTGACGGAGAAATTAAAACCTTTGCAGACAAGCAAAAGCTAAGAGAATTCAGCACCAACATACCAGCTTTACAACAAATGCTAAAGGAACTTCTCTAGGCAGGAAACACAGAAGAAGGAGAAGACCTACAGAAATCCAAAACAATTAAGAAAATGGTAATAGGAACATTCATGTCGATAATTACCTTAAATGTAAATAGATTAAATGCTCCAACCAAAAGACATAGATGGGCTGAATGGATACAAAAACAAGACCCATATATATACTGTCTATAAGAGACCCACTTCAGACCCAGAGACACATACAGACTGAAAGTGAGAGTGTGGAAAAAGATATTCCATGCAAATTGAAATGAGAAGGAAGCTGGAGTAGCAATACCTAGATAAACTAGACTTTAAAATAAAGAATGTTACAAGAGACAAGGAAGGACACTACATTAATGATCAAGGGATCAATCCAAGAAGAAGACATAACAATGATAAATATTTATGCACTCAACAGAGGAGCACCTCAATCCATAAGGCAAATGCTAACAGCCATAAAAGGGGAAATCAACAGTAACACAATAATGGTGAGAGGAGGGCGCACACCACCTATACCACAAATCAACAGTAACACAATAATAGTGGGGGGCTTTAACACCTCACTTATACCAATGGACAGATCATCCAGACAGAAAATTAATAAGGAAACACAAGCTTTAAATGACACAATAGACCAGATAGATTTAATTGATATTTATAGGACATTTCACAGAAAGTGGAAGAATACACTTTCTTCTCAAGTGCACATGGAACATTCTCTAGGATAGGTCACATCTTGGGTCACAAATCAAGCCTTGGAAATTTTAAGAAAATTTAAATTGTATCAAGCATCTTTTCCGATAATAATGCTATGTGATTAGAATTCAAAACAGGAAAAATAAGCTGTAGAAAACACAAGTACATGGAGGCTAAACAGTGAGCTACTAAATAATGAAGAGATCACGGAAGAAATCAAAGAGGAAATTAAAAAAACCCTAGTAACAAATGACAAGGAAAACACAATGACCCCAAACTGATGGGATGCAGCAAAAGCAGTTCTCAGAAGGAAGTATATAGCAATTCAGTCTCACCTCAAGAAACAAGAAAACTCTCAAATAAACAATCTAAACTTACACCTAAAGCAACTAGAGAAAGAAGAACAAAGAAAAGCCAAAGTCAGTAAAAAAATCATAAAGATCAAAACAGAAATAAATGAAATAGAAACGAAGGAAACAGTAGCAAAATCAATAAAACTAAAAGTTGGTTCTTTGAGAAGAAACACAAAATTGATGAAACTTTAGCCAGACTCATCAAGAAAAAAATTGAGAGGACTCAACTCAATGAAATTAGAAATTAAAAAGGAGAAATTACAAGTTGTACTGCAGAAATACAAAGGATCATATGAGACTACTACAAGCAACTATACACCAATAAAATGGACAACTGGAAGAAATGGACAAATTCTTGGAAAGGTACAACTTTCCAAGACTAAATGAGGAAGAATTAGAAAATATAAACAGACCAATCACAAGTAATGAAGTTGAAGCTGAAATTAAAGATCTTCCAACAAACAAAAGTTCAGGACCAGATGGCTTCACACATGAATTCTATCAAACATTTAGAGAAGAGCTAACACCTAACTTCTCAAACTCTTGCAAAATATAGCAGAGGGAGGAACACTCCCAAACTCATTCTATGAGGCCACCATCATCCTGATAACAAAACCAGGCAAAGATGTCACAAAGAAAGAAAACTGCAGACCAATATCACTGATGAACATAGATGCAAAAATCCTCAACAAAATACTAGCAAAGAGAATCCAAAGCACAATAAAAGGATCATGCACCGTGAGCAAGTGGGTTTTTTCCCAGGATGCAAGGATTCTTCAATATACGCAAATCAATCAATGTGATAAACCATATTAACAGATTGAAGGATAAAAACCATATCATCATATCAGTAGATGCAGAAAAAGCTTTTGACAAAATTCAACACCCATTTATGATAAAAATCCTCCAGAAAGTAAGCATAGAGGGAAATTACCTCAACATAATAAAGGCCATATATGCCAAACCCACAGCCAACATCATTCTCAATGGTGAAAAACTGAAACCATTTACACCAAGATCAAGAACAAGACAAGGTTGCCCACTCTCACCACTATTATTCAACATAGTACCGGAAATTTTAGCCACAGCCATCAAAGAAGAAAAAGAAATAAAAGGAATCCAAATTGGAAAAGAAGAAGGAAAGCTATCACTGTTTGCAGATGACATGATACTATACATAGAGAATCCTAAAGTTGCTACCAGAAAACTACTAGAGCTAATCAATGAATTTGGTAAAGTAGCAGGATAACAAAATTGAAGCACAGAAATCTCTTTCATTCCTATACACTAATGATGAAAAATCTGAAAGAGAAATTAAGGAAGCACTCCCATTTACCACTGCAACAAAAAGCATAAAATACCTAGGAATAAACCTACCTAAGGAGGCAAAAGACCTGTAATCAGAAAACTATAAGACACTGAAGAAAGAAAGATGACACAAACAGATGGAGAGATATACCACGTTCTTGGATTGGAAGAATCAAAATTGTGAAAATGACTATACTACCCAAATCAGTCTACAGATTCAGTGCAATTCCTATCAAACTATGACTGGCATTTTTCACAGAACTAGAACAAAAAATTTCACAATTTGTATGGAAACACAAAAGACCCCGAATAGGCAAAGCAATCTTGAGAAAGAAAAATGGAGCTGGAGGAATCAGGCTCCTGGACCTCATACTATACTACAGAGCTACAGTAATCAATACAGTATGGTACTGGCACAAAAACAGAAATACAGATCAATGGAACAGGATAGAAAGCCCAGAGATAAACCCATGCACATATGGTCACCTTATTTTTGATAAAGGAGTCAAGAATATACAATGGAGAAAAGACAGCCTCTTCAATAGGTGGTGCTGGGAAAACTGGACAGCTGCATGTAAAAGGATGAAATTAGAGCACACCCTAACACCATACACAATAATAAACTCTAAATGGATTAGAGACCTAAATGTAAGGCCAGACAGTATAAAACTCTTAGAGGAAAACATAGGCAGAACTCTTTGACATAAATCACAGCTGGATCCTTTTTGATGCACCTCCTGGAGAAATGGAAATAAAAAGAAAAATGGGACCTAGTGAAACTTAAAAGCTTTTGCACAACAAAGGAAACCATAAATAAGGTGAAAAGACAATCCCCAGAATGGGAGAAAATATTTGCAAATGAAGCAACTGACAAAGGATTACTCTTTAAAATATACAAGCAGCTCATGCAGCTCAATATCAAAAAAACAACCCAATCCAATTTAGGGCAGAAGATCTAAATAGATATTTCTCCAAACAAGATGTACAGATTGCCAACAAACACATGAAAGGATGCTCAACATCACTAATTAGAGAAATGCAAATCAAAACTACAATGAGGTATCACCTCACAGCATTCAGAATGGGCACCATCAAAAAGTCTACAAACAATGCTGGGGAGGGTGTGGAGAAAAGGGAACCCTCTTGCACTGTTGGGGAGAATGTAAATTGATACAGCCACTAGAATGGAGGTTCCTAAAAAAACTAAAAATGGAACTACCATATGACCCAGCAATCTCACTATTGGGCATATACTGAGAGAAAACCATAATTCAAAAAGAGTCATGTACTACAATGTTCATTGCAGCTCTGTTTATCATAGCCAGGACATGGAAGCAACCTTAGTGTCCATCAGCAGATGAATGGATAAAGTAGATGTGGCACATTTATACAATGGCATATTACCGAGCCATAAAAGGAAATGAAATTGAGTTATTTGTAGTGAGGTGGATGGGCCTAGAATCTGTCACACAGAGTGAAATAAGTCAGAAAGTGAAAAACACCATATGCTAGCACATATATATGGAATCTAAAAAAAAAAAATTCTGAAGAACCTAGGGTCAGGACAGGAATTAAGGTGCAGACGTTGGCAATGGACTTGAGATTATGGGGAATGGGAAGGGTAAAGTGGGACGAAGTGATAGAGTGACATGGACATATTTACACTACCGAATGTAAAATATATAGCTAGTGGGAAGGAGCTGCATAGCTCAGGGAGATCAGCTCGGTGCTTTGTGACCACCTAGAGGGGTGGGATGTGGAGGGTGGGAGGGAGGGAGATTGCAAGAGGGAGGGGATATGGGGATACATTTATATGTATAGCTGATGCACTTTTTTATAAAGCAGAATCTAACACACCATTGTAAAGCAGTTATACTCCAATAAAGATGTTAAAAAGAAAAAAACAAATATAGATCAGTGGTACAGGATAGAAAGCCCAGAGATAAACCCAGGCACGTATGGTCACCTAATTTATGACAAAGGAGGCAAGAACATACATTGGAGAAAAGACAGTCTCTTCAATAAGTGGTGCTGGGAAAACTGGTCAGCTGCATGTTAATGAATGAAATTAGAACACTACCTAACACCATACACTGAAATAAACTCAAAATGGATTAAAGACCTAAATGTAAGATCAGACAGTATAAAACTCTTAGAGGAAAACTTAGGAAAAACACCCTTTGATATAAATCACAGCAAGATCTTGTTTTCACCCATCTGGTAGAGTGAGAAAAATAACAAAAATATACAAATGGGACCTAATTAAGCTTAAAAGCTATTGCACACAAAGGAAAACATAAACAAGACAAACGTAAAACCCTTTGGGAGAAAATATTTTCAAATGAAGCAACGGACAAAGATTAATCTCCAAAATGTACAAACAGCTCATTCAACTCAATATCAAAAAACAATCAACCCAATCAAAAAATGGGTGGAAGACCTAAATAGACATTTCTCCAGAGAAGACTTTCAGATGGCCGGGAGCACATGAAGAGATGCTCAGCATCACTAATTATTAGAGAAATGCAAATCAGAACTGCAATGAGTTATCACTTCACACCAGTCAGAATGGCCATCATGAAAAAAATCTACAAACAATAAATGCTGGAGAGTATATGGAGAAAAAGGAACCGTCTTGCGCTGTGGGTGGGAATGTAAATTGATTATAGACACTGTGGAGAACAGTTTGGAGGTTCCTTAAAAAACTAAAAATAGAACTACCATATGTCCCAGCAATCTGACTATTGGGCATATACCCTGAGAATACCATAATTCAAAAAGTCACATGTACTCCAATGTTCATTGCAGCACTATTTACAGCAGCCAGGACATTGAAACAACCTAAATGTCCCTTGACAGACAAATGGATAAAGAAGATGTGGTACATATATATAAAATGGAATATTACTCAGCCATAAAAAGGAATGCAGTTGGGTCATTTGTAGAGATGTGGATGGACCTAGAGTCTGTCATACAGAGTGAAGTCAGAGAAAAACATCATATATTAATGCATATATGTGGAATCTAGCAAAATGGTATAGATGTACCTATTTGCAGGGCAGGAATAGAGCCCAGATGTAGAGAACAGACGTGTGGACGTGGCATGGGGGAAGGGGAGGTTGTGATGATTTGGGAGATTACATTTGACATCAATACACTACCATGTGTAAAATAGATTGCTAGTGGGAACCTGCTGTGTAACATGGAGTTCAGCTTGGTGCTCTGTGATGGCCTAGGTGGGTGGGATGGGGGGAAGAGAGGTCCAAGAGGGAGGGGATATATGTATACATATAGGTGATTCACTTCATTGTGCAACAGAAACTAACAACATTGTAAAGCAATTATATTCCAATAAAAAAATATATTTTATGGTATGTGTATGGTAGAGTCTGATATAGTGCATTTGGATCCTCAGTTTTGTGATGGTCTGGTTCAATCCAAGGGTGACTTTTATAATGGAGTATTTCTAAACTCTGACTACAAATTAGAATTACTTTTCATGCTTTTGTGAAACACAGTTAACTGGGCTCCCCTCCCCACCCCTGCAAACTCTCATTCCTTCTGTCTTGTGTAGTGTCTAGGCATAGGCAAGAATAATGAATGTGGCATTTTTTTCAGATTGTCCTTTATAGATGTTAGTTCTCTCTGTTGAGTTTATTATGGGTATAATACAACCATAAATTTCAGAATATGTTTCCTGAAAAATGCTTGATTCATATCTATTTTATAATTTTAATCAAATACAGAGTTTTAACAATCAGCTGACCTGCAGATGGGAGTGACAATGTAATAGCTTCACCAACACTTATTGTTTGTCTTTTTGATTTCAGTCATCCTAGTGGCTGCGAAGTGGTATCTCAAAACCACTCAAAAAACCATGGTTTTAATTTACATTTCACAGATTGCTAATCATGGCTAAAGATGGCCGTTTTAAAATCTTCTTTAGAGAAATGTTTATAAAGATCCTTTTCACATTTCTAGATTGTGTTATCTTTTTATTTTCAAGTCCTAAGAGTTCATTATAATCCTAGATACAAGTCCCTTACCAGATATGTGATTTGCAAATATTTTCTCCCAGTCTGAATTGTCCATTCACTTTCTGGATGGGATCTTTTGTAGCGCAAGAGTTTTAAATTTTGATGAAGTCTAAGTTATCTATTTTTTTGTTTTATTATTTGTGCTTTTGGTGTCTATAAAAAAGAAACCATTGCCAAATCCGAGGTCTTGAAGATTTACTCTTATATTTTCTTCTAAGAGTTTTATAGTTTTATGATCCATTTTGAGTTAATTTTTGTGTATTATGTGAAGATATTCAATTTAATTTTTTTGGCATATGTATATATATTCAGTTGTTCTATTACCATTTGTTGAAAAGACTATCCTTTCCATATAGAATTGCCTTGGCACCCTTATAAAAAATCAATTGACTGTAAACATAAGAGTTTATTTCTGGACTTTCAGTTCTTTTCCTTTGATCTATGTGTCTGTCTTCATGCCAGTACCACACTGTCTTTTTTATTTTTATTGACATATAGTCGACTTACAGTGTTGTGCCAATCTCTGCTGTACAAGCAGAGTGACTCAGTTGTACACATATTTCCATAGTGGAAAACATTTTTTTTAAATATTCTTTTCCATTATGGTTTATTCTAGGAGATTGGATATAGTTCCCTGTGTTATACCGTAGGACCTTGTTGTTTATCCATTCTAAATGTAATAGCTTGCATCTACCAACCCCAAATTCCCAGTCCATCCCTCTCCTTCCCCCCTCCCCCTTGGCAACCACAAGTATGATCTCTATGTCTGTGAGTCTGTTTCTGTTTTGTAGATAGGTTCATTTGTGCCATACTTTAGATTCCACATATAAATGATATCATATGGTATTTGTCTTTCTCTTTCTGACTTACTTCAATTAGCATGATAACCTCTAGGTCTATCCGTGTTGCTGCAAATGGCATTATTTTGTTCTTTATTTATGGCTGAGTAGTATTCTATTGTATATAAGTACCACATCTTCTTTGTCCATTCATCTGTCGATGGATATTTAGCTTGTTTCCATGTTTTGGCTATTGTGAGTAGTGCTGCTACGAACATATGGGTGCATGTATCTTTTTGAATTATAGTTTTGTCCAGGTGTATGCCCAGGAGTGGGATTGCTGTATCACTCTGTTTTTAGTTTTTTAAGGAACCTCCATACTGTTTTCCGTAGTGGCTGCACCAACTTACATTCTCAGCAACAGTGCAGGAGGGTTTCCTTTTCTCCATACCCTCTCCAGCATTTGTTATTTGTAGAATTTTTAATGATGGCCATTCCGACCTGTGTGAGGTGGTACCTCACTAGTTTTGATTTGCATTTCTCTGATACTAATTAGAGTTGTTGAGCATCTTTTTATGTGCCTACTGGCCATCTGTATGTCTTCTTTGGAGAGATGTCTGTTAAGGCCTTCTGCCCATTTTTCGATTGGGTTGTTTGTTTTTTTTGTTGTTGAGTTGTATGAGCTGTTTGTATATTTTGGAGATTAAGCCCTTGTTGGTTGTATCATTTCCAAATATTTTCTCCCATTCTGTAGGTTGTCTTTTCGGTTTTTTTTTTTATGGTTTCCTTTGCGAAGTACAACACTATCTTGATTACTGTAGCTTTGTAGTAAGTTTTGAACTTGGGAGTCCTCCTACTTTGTTCTTCATTTTCAAGATTGCTTTGGATATTCAGAGTCCCTTAAAATTCCATATGAACTTTAGGATCAACTTTTCAGTTTCTGCCAGAAAGTCAGTTGGGATTTTGATAAGGATTGTGTTGAATTTGCAGGTCTTGCCATCTTAAAAATATTAAGTCTACTAAACTTTTACTTGGGTCTTTCTGTTTATTTATTTATTCATTTATTTTTTATTTAATTTTTTTTATTGGAGTATAGTTGATTTACAGTGTTGTGTTAGTTTCTGGTGTACAGCAAAGTGTATTAGCCATACATATACATATCCAGTCTCTTCTAGACCCCATTTCCATGTAGGTCATTACAGAGCACCAAATAGAGTTCCTTGTGCTGTACAGTAGGTTCTTATCAGTTATCTTTTGTATATAGTAGTGTGTATATGTTAATCACAGTCTCCCAGTTTATCCCCCCCTTTTCCCCCTTGGTAACCGTTAAGTTGTTTTCTACATCTGTGACTCAATTTCTGCTTTGTAAATAAGTTCATTTGTACCGTTGTTTTCGATTCCACATATAAGCGCTATCATGCGATGTTTGTCTTTCTCTGTCTGACTTACTTCATTCAGTATGACAATCTCTAGGTCCATTCATGTTGCTGCAAATGGCAGTATTTTGATCTTTTTTATAGCTGAGTAATATTCCATGGTATATATGTACCACATCTTATTTATCCATTCCTCCATCGATGGACATTTAGGTTGCTTCCCTGTCCTGGTTGTTGTAAATAGTGCTGCAGTGAACATTGAGGTGCATGTATCCTTTTGAACTATGGTTTTCTCTGGATATATGCCCAAGAGTGGGATTGCTGGATCATATGGTAGCTCTATTTTTAGTTTTTAAGGAATCTCCATACTATTCTCCATAGTGGTTGTACCAATTTACATTCGCACCAGCAGTGTAGGAGGGTTCCCTTTTCTCCGCACCCTCTCCAGCATTTATTGTTTGTACATTTTTTGATGATGGCCATTCTGACTTGTGTGAGGTGATACCTCATTGTAGTTTTGATTTGCATTTCTCTAATAATTAGTGATATTGAACACCTTTTCATGTGCCTCTTGGTCATCTGTATGTCTTCTTTGGAGAAATGTCTGTTTAGATCTTCTCCAGTTTTTGATTGGGTTGTTTGTTTTTTTGATATTGAGCTGTATGAGCTGTTTGTATATTTTAGAGATTAATCCCTTGTCAGTCACTTCGTTTGGCAATATTTTCTCCCATTCTGTGGGGTTGTTTTTCATTTTGTTGCTGGTTTCCTTTGCTGTACAAAAGCTTTTAAGTTTAATTAGGTCGCATTTGTTTATTTTTGTTTTTATTTTTACTACTCCCAGAGGAGGATTAAAAAAGATTTTGTTGTGATTTATGTTAAAGAGTGTTCTTCCTGTGTTTTTCTCCAAGAGTTTTATGGTATCCAGTGTTACATTTAGGTCTTTAATCCATTTTGAGTTTATTTTTGTGTGTGGTGTTAGAGAATCTTCTAATTTCGTTCTTTTATATGTAGCTGTCCAGTTTTTCCAGCACCACTTATTGAAGAAACTGTCTTTTCTCTATTGTATGTTCTTGCCTACTTTGTCTTAAATTAGGTGACCATAGATGTGGGGTCTTTCTGTTTATTTACACCTTCTTAAATTTCTTTCAACTGCATTTAATAGTTTTCAGAGTATAAACTTTGTACTTTTTTTGTTAAATTTGTTCTTAAGTATTCTTTTCATTTTGATGTTATCTAAATTGTATTTTCTTGACTTCATTTTTAGATTGTTCATTGTTAGTGTATAGAAATACAGTTGATTTTTGTATATTTATCTTGCACCCTGTAATATTGCTGAACTTGTTTATTAGCACTAATAGGTTTTTAGTGGATTCTTTAGAATTTTGTATATCTGTAACAAATATCTGCAAATATAAATAGGTATACTTTCTTTCTGGAAGGCTTTTAGTTCATTTTCTTGCCTAATTGCTCCAGATAGACCCTCCAATATAATTTTTAATAGAAGCGGTGAGAGCAGATATCCTTGTCTTATTCCTGATTTTAAGAGAAAAACATTGAGCTTTCACCATTATGTATGAAACTAGCTGTGGGGTTAGCCAAGATGGCCTTTATCAGGTTGAGGAACTTCTCCTCAATTCCTAGTTTATTGAGTATTTGTATCATGAAGGGGTGTTGAATTTTGTGAAGTACGTTTTCTGCACTTATTGAGACATTTATGTGGTTTTTATCCTTTATTTTATTGATGTAGTTTATTACTATAACTGGTCATTGTATATAATCCTTTTTATATGTTAATGAATTTGGTTTGCTAGTATTTTATTGAGGATTTTTGCATCTATACTTATAAGAGATATTGATCTTTAGTTTTCTTTTTGTGTCTTTCTGGTATTGGTATCACAGAAATTCTGGCCTCATACATTGAATTGGGAGCTGTTCCCTTCTTTTCTATTGTTTGGAAGTGTGTAAAGTATTAATTTTAAAAATTAATGTTAATAATGAATATTATGTTAATTTTTTATTGAAGTAGATTGACATACAATATTATGTTAGGTTCAGGTGTACAACATAATTGGTCAGCATTTATATACATCAATAATATAATCACCACAATAAGTCTAGTAACCATCTGTCACCATACAAAATTATTACACTATTGTTGACTATATTCTCTATGGTGTACATTATGTCCCCGTGACTTACTTATCATATGATTGGAAGTTTGCACCTCTTAATCCTGTTCACCTATTTTGTCCATTCTCCTATCCCACTCTGGGAACTACCCATTTGTTCTCTGTATCTGTGAGTTTATTTCTGTTGTTTTGTTTTTTAGATTCCACATATAAGTGAAATCATGTGGTGTTTGTCTTTCTGTGTCTGACTTATTTCACTTAGCATAATACCTCTAGATCCATCCTCTAGATCTATCAGTTATTGCAAATGGCAAGATTTCATTCTTTTCTATGGCTAGGTAATATTCCATTATATACATATACATATATATACACATACATATATATTTGTCTATGCACACAAACACGTGTATATATGTATGTATGTATGTACACACACACAAACACAGATGCACACCACAACTTCTTTATACATTTATCTGTTGATGGCCACTTAGGTTTCTTCCATATATTGGCTATTGTAAATAATGTTGCAGTGAACTTAGGGGTGCATATGTCTTTTTTGAATTAGTTTTTTGTTTTTTATCACAAAAATACCCAGAATTGGAATTACTGGATCATATGATAGTTTTATTTCTAATTTTTTTGAAGACCTGCATGCTGTTTTCTGTAGTGACTGCACTAATTTACATTCCCATCAACAGGGAAAGTGTACAAAGGTTTCTTTTTCTCCACAACCCACCAACACTTGTTATTTGATGTCTTTTTGATAATAGCCATTCTAAGAGGTGTGAAGTCATATTTCATTGTGGTTTTGATTTTCATTTCCCTGATAATTAGTGATGTTGAGCCTCGTTTCATTTATCCATTGACCATCTGTATGTCTTCCTTAGAAGAATATCTCTTCAGGTTCTCTGCCCAGTTTTTAATTGGATTGCTTGTTTTTTGATATTGAGTTGTATGCGTTCTTTGCATATTTTGGATATTAACCCCTACTGGGTACATCATTTGCAAATATCTTCTCTCATTCAGTAGGTTGTGTTTTCATTTTATTGATGGTTTCCTTTGCTCTGCAAAAGCTTTTTAGTTTGATGTAGTTCCTTTTGTTTATTTTTGCTTTTGTTTCCCTTGCCTGAGAAGACAGAACCAAAATGGTATTTCTAAGACCGATGTTAGAGTGTACTGCCTGTGTTTTCTTCTAGGAGTTATGTGGTTTCTGGTCTTACATTTAAGTCTTTAATTTATTTTGAGTTTATTTTTGGATATGGTGTAAGAGTGTTGGTTCAGTTTCATTCTTTGTATGTACCTGTCCAGTTTTCCCAAAGTCATTTATTGAAGAGTCTGTCTTTCCTTCATTTTATATCGCTGCCCACTTGTCATAGATTAATTGACTGTGTAAAGATGGATTTATTTCTGTGTTCTCTATTCTTTTCCATTGATCTATGTGTTTTTTTGGTGTGTTTGTCAGTACCATACTGTATTGATTACTAAAGCTTTGTATAGTTTGAAACCAGGGAGCATGATACCTTCAGCTTTGTTGTTCTTTCTCAAGGTTGCTTTGAGTATTCAGGATCTTTCGTGGTTCCATACAAATTTTAGGATTTATTCTGATTCTGTGAAAAATGCCATTGGTATTTTGATAGAGATTGCACTGAATCTGGGGATTGCTTTGGGTAGTATGGACATTTCGAACAATATTAATTTTTTTAATCCATGAGCATGGTATATCTTTCCACTTATTTGTGTTGTTTTCAGTTTCTTTTATTAGTGTTTTATAGTCTTGAGAGTATAGGTCTTTCACCTCCTTGGTTAAATTTTCTCCTAGGTATTTTATTTTTTTGTCTGATGTAGTTGTAAATGGGGTGTTTTCTTGATTTCCCTTTCTGTTAGTTCATTATTAGCATGCACAAAAGCAACACGTTTCTGTGTATTAATTTTGTATCCTGTAACTGTACTGAATTCATTTATTATGTTCTACTATTTTTTTGGGTGGAGTCTTTAGGCTTTTCTGTAATAAGTATCATGTCATTTGCAAATAGTGGCAGTTTTACTTCTTTTCCATTTTGGATGCCTTTGTCTTTTTCTTGTCTGATTGATGTGGCTAGGACTTCCAATACTATGTTGAATAAAAGTGGTATGAGTATGCGTCCTTGTTTTGCTCCTGATCTTAGAGGAAAAGCTTTCTGTTTTTCACTGTTCAGTATGATGTTAGTTGTGAGTTTGTTATATATGGCTTTCATTATGTTGAAGTATGTTCTTTCTGTACCCACTTTGTTGAGAATTTTCTTCATAAATGGATATTGGATTTTGTCAGGTGCTTTTTTTACATCTAATGGTATGATTATATAATTTTTATTTTTACTCATATTAATGTGGTATATCTCATTGATTGATTGTGGCTATTGAATCATCCCTGCATCTGTGTGGTAAATCTTACTTGGTCATGGTGTATGATCCTTTTAATGTATTGTTGAATTCACTTTGCTGGTATTTTGTGAAGGATTTTTGCATCTCTATTCATCAGAGATATTGGCCTATAATTTTCTTTTTTTGTAGTGTCTTTGTATGCTTTTGGTATTAGAGTAATGCTGGTAGAAGGAATTTGGGGGTGATCCTTCCTCTTTACTTTTTTGGAATACTTTCAGAAGGATAGGTATTAACTCTTCTTCACCTGTTTTTCAGAATTCACCTGTGAAGCCATCTGGTCTGGATTCTTTTTTGTTGGGAAGTTTTTGATTACTGATTCAATTTCACTGTTAGTGAGTGGTCTGTTCAGATTTTCTATTTCTTCCTGATTCAGTCTTGGAAGATTGTATATTTATAGGATTTTCTTCAATTTTTTAGGTTGTCCAGTTTGTTGAAGTATATTGTTTGTAGTAGTCTATTAGGATTTGTTGTATGTCTGTGGTATCAGTTTTAACTTCTCCTTTTAAATTTCTGATTTTATTTATTTGGGGGTCTCTCTTTTTCTTTAGGAGTCTAGCAGAAGGTTTTTCAATTTTGTTTATCTTTTATAAAGAACCAGCTCTTATTTTTATGGATCTTTTCTGTTGCTTTTTTTTGGTCTCTATTTCATTTGTTTATGCTCTGATTTTTATTATTTCCCTCTTTCTACCAACTTCGGTCTTGTTCTTCTTTCTCTAGTTCCTTTAAGTGTAATGATAGATTGTTTATGTGAGATATTTCTTCTTTCTTGAGGGAGGCCTATATCACTACAGACTTTCCTCTTAGAATTGCTTTTGCTTTATCCCATAGATTTTGTTTTGGTGTGTTTCCATTTTCATTTGTCTCAGGTATTTTTTGATTTCTTCTTTGATTTCTTTTTTAACCCATTGCTTGTATAGTAGCATGTTGTTTATCTTCCATATGTCTGTATTTTTCTATTTTTCTTCTGTAATTATTTCTAGTTTCATACCATTGTGGTTAGAAAAGATGCTTGATATAATTTCAGTCTTCTTAAATTTATTGATACTTGTTTTGTGGCCTAGCATGTGATCTGTCTTGGAGAATGTTCCATGTGCATTTGAAAAAAGTGTATATTCTGCCACTTTTGGATGGAAGATTCTGTCTGTACCTGTTAGTCCATTTGGTCTAATGTGTTGTTTAGTGCCAATGTTTCCTTATTGATAGTCTGTCTGGATGATCTAACAGTTGATTTAAGTTGGATGTTAAAGTCCCCCACCATAATTGTATTACTGTTTCTCCCTATATGTCTGTTGATATTTGCTTTATGAATTTAGGTGCTTCTGTGTTGTGTGCATAGATATTTATGAGTGTTATATTCTCTTGTTAGATTAGTCTCTTTATTATTATTTAATACCCTTCTTTGTGTTTTGTTGAAGTCTTTAAAATCTATTTTGTCTGATATAAGCATTTCTTCCCCAGTTTCCTTTTGGTTCTCATTTGCATGGACAATCTTTTTCCATCCCTTTGCTTTCAGCCTGTGAGTGTCTTTAGATTTGGAGTGAGTCTCTTATAAGCAGCATATGTATGGGTCTTTTTCTTTTTAACCCATTCAACAATCCTGTGTTTTTTGATTGGAGGATTTAGTCCATTTACATTTAAAGTAATTATATATAGGCATGTACTTATTGCCATTTTGTTATTTGTTTTCTGGTTATTTTAGTTCTTTTTAATTTTTCTTCGTTTTCCCTCTTCCCTTGTGATTTGATGACTGTCTTTAGTATTATGTTTGGATTTCTTTCTTTTTATTGTTTATTTATTTTTTGGTATCTATTATAAGGTTTTTGGTTTGTGGTTACTATGAGGTTCATATATAACAATCTTTGTCTATAGTTGTGTGTTCTAAATTGATGATCTTTTAAAGTTGAATGCATTCTAAAAGCCCTACATTTTTTCTGTTTAGTTTCAGTGATTTCCACTACCCTGTCTTCCAGATTGCCTATCCATTTTTCTGTACCATCTAATCTACCATTAATTCTCTCTAGTGTATTTTTTATTTTAGTTATTGTATTTTTCAGGCCTGATTGGTTCATTTTTATATTTTCTAATTCTTTGTTGAAGTTCTCACTGTGGTCATTCATTTTTCTCTCAAGGTCAGTGGGTATCTATATAAGATCATTACGTTGAATTCTTTGTCAGGTAGATTGCTTATCTGTTCCATTTAGTTATTTTTCTAAGGTTTTGTGTTTTCCTTTTGTTTGGACAATATTCCTTTGTTGCCTCATTTTGCCTAATTATCTGTGTTTATTACTATGTATTAGGTAAGTTTGTTATGTCTCCTGAACTTGGAGAAGTGGCTTTTTTTAGGGAGATGTAGTGCCTATTAGCATACTCCCCTCTGGCTCCCAGAGCCAGTTTCTCCAGGAGTGTACCTTCTGTGGGCTGTGTGCATCTCTCTCTTTTGGTGGGGCCAAGTGCTGCAAGCACGCTGGTAGTGAAGACTGGTCCCCAGCCTGGCTGTCTGTGAGGCCGTGCTTTGTGTGGTTGCTCTGGGTGCGCTCTTGGGTGGGGCAGGCCCCTGGCATGACTGGTCATGAGGCCTACCAGCGTGTGACTGTTTAGGATGCTGGTAGGTGGGGCAGGTTCCCAGCATGGCTGGATACGAGGCTTGGTGGTATGTGACTGGTGTGGACATCCTGGTGGGCAGGACAGGCTCTTGGTGTGACTGACTGTGTGGCTGGACAGTGTGTGACTGCTGCAGATGCACTCGTTTGCTGTGATTGTGACCAGTGCTAATAGGCTAGAGGAAGGGTGCCTGCCAGTGTCCATGTCAGCATGGTAGAATGACATCACAAAATTGGATGCCATCAGCATCTCAGTCCCTGGCCAGGTGGGGAGAGTTCCATCTGCCTCTGGCCTGAGAGGCTTTCCAAGATTAGCAAGTGGGCCTGACCTAGGTACCTTTCAAATGCTACAGCTGCTGGGACTTGGTGTGAGTGAGTATTTGTGCATGTCCTTTAAGGGTGGAGTCTCAGTTTCCTGTAGCCCTCTGACTCTCTTGAATGTAAGCCCAGCTGGTTTTCAGAGTCAGATATTTTGGGAACTTGTCTTCCTAGCGCTGTACCCATGGACTGGGAAGCCTGATGTGGGGCTCAGACCAGTTACTCCTAGGGGAGGACCTGTGTATTTCTGATATCCCTACAGCTTGTGAGTTGCCATGCCCACAAGAGTATGGGTCCTTACTGGACCATGTCTCTGCTCCTCTTACTCATCTTCTTGTGTCTCCTTCTTTATGTCTTTTGTTGTGGAAAATCTTTTCTTCTAGCCTTCAGGTCATTGTCAGAGACAGTTGCTCTGTAAGGAGTTGTGTTTTTTGTGTGACTTTGGAAGGAAATGATCTCAGGTCTTCCTACTTTGCCATCTTGATCTTAACTCTTTATTAATTCTTCTTAAGTTTTTGGTAGAACTCACCAGTGTAGGCAACTGGCCATGGTCTTTTATTTGTGGGAATTTTTAAAATTAATAATTCAGTTTCTAATTTTTATAGGTATAGGTACTCTGGCTTTCTATTTTCTCTTGATTCAGTTTTAGTAGTTTTTGTCTTTCTAGGAATTTGTCCGTTTCATATATGCTAGTAATTTGTTGGTATACAGCTTGCTTATAGTATTCCATTATAATTCTTTTTTATTTCTGTAAGGTCAATAGTAATTTCTCCTGGGAAAGCTTGATTTAGAGAGGGAGACAGCCAATAAAAATTTAAATAACAAGAGGTCAAGTAGTGGTCAGTGTTACAATGATACTAAAGCAGGGTGAAGTGAAGGAAGTGGGCAGGTGGCTGTTTTAGATTGAGGGATAGGTAAAGGCCTGGCTGAGAAGTAACATTTTAATTGAGACTTGCATGACAATGATGAGCTGGCCACACAACTATTCATAGCATTTTAGGCAGAGAGAAATCACTAGTCCAATAGTGTAAGAGGTAAAAAGCTGGTGTATTTGAGGAATATAAAGAAAGCCAGTATGGCTGAAGTGTACTGTGTGAGAGATTAGGAGATTAGGCCAGAGATACAGACAGGTCCAGAACATATGGAACCTGGCAGGCAGCTATGGTGAAGAATTTGGATTTTATTCCAAGTGAAACCATTGGAAGAGTTTAAGCAAGGGACTGACATGGTCTGTTTTATATTTTAAGAGATTACTCTGGCTCCTGTGTAGAAAACAGATTGTAAAGAGTTAAGAGGGGAAGACCATTTATGGGAGACAATTATGTTTTATAGTAGCAATCCAGGTGAGAGAAGCTAGTTCTGGACCAGGGTAGTAGTGGAGATAGAGTAAAAAGGATGCATTCAGAATATGTCTGGTAATAGAGTCACTTGGCCAATGGCCTAGATGTCAATGGAGAAAAGAGGAATTATAAGAGGAATCTGAGGTTTTAGACTTGAGCAGCTTGGTAGATGGCATGATAGTAGATGATATTGTTGTGGGTCAGAGCAGGTTGCCCCAAGATGTGCCATGGTGGCATATCATGGTTGCCCCAAGATATGCCATGGTGGCAAATTATTTTGAATTACAGTTACTTGACAAATACCTGGTGTGGGAAAATCATATAGAAAACACTTTCCCACTGAAAGCAGGAAATAAATCTCCCATGTGAAGGTACCTTCTCTATACTAGGAGCATAGAAAGCATTCTTATCGCCAGAGTTGGGTAATTCAAGGCTAAGAAAGCTGTATAAGCACACTTTGTTACTTCTTCATCAGTCTGTTACCCCAAGTACAAGCCCCTTTGTTTTGTTAAATCTTCACAAATAATTGTTTCTTTGTCTAAAAGTGATGTATAAACAGTCTGCTTGGGGCTTCCCTGGTGGCGCAGTAGTTGCGCGTCCGCCTGCCGATGCGGGGGAGCCGGGTTCGCGCCCCGGTCTGGGAGAATCCCACGTGCCGCGGAGCGGCTGGGCCCGTGAGCCATGGCCGCTGAGCCTGCGCGTCCGGAGCCTGTGCTCCGCAACGGGAGAGGCCACAGCAGTGAGAGCAAAAAAAAAAAAAAAAAAAAAAAAAAACAGTCTGCTTTAGTTACTCTGGGTGTCCTATTTCTATGAGACCTCTTTACATACAGATTAAAAATGGTTTTTTCTCCAATTAATCTGTCTTGCATCAATTTAATTATTAGACCAGTCAAAAGAACTCAAGATGGGGAGGGGGGAAATTTCCCCCTCCCTGACATTATACATAATTTTTCTTTGCATGAGTGTCTCCAGTACCAGACTAGGAACTTGGCATGGCAAGTATCTTATTCATTGTTGTATCTCAAGCACCTAGCAAATACTGGGTCAGTTTGGATTGGAAAAATTATATACCATGGTAATAATAAAATATTATTATTATCTTTGTCCTAATTTAACTTAGGGCAATCAGAAAGTGCTCCTAAGAAAGAATGTTTGATTTGACTCATGAAGGAAAGCAGGGGTTGTTGGGAAAAGGGAAAATTTGTAATTTAGCACAAAATACTCTGTTATAGTGTCTAAGGTAGTGCTATAAGCAGAAATGAGCTTCTTTCCCTCACAAAATTAAGTCCCTCCTTAATGGTCACTCTCATTTCTTGAATGAAAAAGCGATACTGGTTAAACTTTCTATATCCTGTGAGCTAGTTGAAGTGATAGACTGTATGTGGAGTTATAAAGGTTGGAATGAACTTTGCCAAATATGGGCAGCTTTATTTGTGTGTGGTTAGAAAAGTGGTGATGATTAGGACATATGCTTACTTTATTGTTTAAATTTGTACAGCTGTTCTATTTTCAGTTTAAATGTTCTTTATGTTTATCAACAGTGTTGGCCTTAGATTATATGTTCTTTTTTTTTTAACATCTTTATTGGAATATAATTGCTTTACAATGGTGTGTTAGTCTCTGCTGTATAACAAAGTGAATCAACTATACATATACATATATCCCCATATCTCCTCCTTCTTGTATCTCCCTCCCACCCTCCCTATCCCACCCCTCTGGGGGGGGTCACAAAGCACCGAGCTGATATCCCCGTGCTATGCAGCTGCTTCCCACTAGCTAACTATTTTACATTTGGAAGTGTATATATGTCCATGCCACTCTCTCACTTCGTCCCAGCTTACCCTTCCCCCTCCCAGTGTCCTCAAGTCCATTCTCTACGTCTGTGTCTTTATTCCTGTCCTGTCCCTAGGTTCCTAAAAGCCACAGCCTATATTAGTTTTTTGTTAGAACACTTAGTACAGTATGCCATGTGTATTTAGATGATAAATACATTTGACTTTTCTGGTGATAGTTTCCTATCTAGTTCTGCTTTGTGCTTCTGTAGAGATTCTATTTCCTAACAATGTTGTATTGAGATATCTTGCCTTCCTTCCCAGACTTACATTTATCAAAATTTAAAACCTATAGAAAAATTGAAATAATACAGAAATAATAGTGCAGTGAATGCTCATATACACTACATTTAGATTTACCAATTAAAAAAAATTTTGCTACACTTGCTTTATACACACACACACACACACACACACACACACAAACACACACACACACTACATACATATGAAAGTAAGTTGCATTTTACCCCCAAATACTTCAGCATGAATCTTTAAGGAACAAGGACATTCTCCTTCCTAAATGTAAAACATTATTAAGCCCAAGAAATTTAACTTCAAATTAATACTATTTAGTATAGATTCTGTATTCAATTTTCTTTAATTATAACAAAAAAAGTTTTTTATGGCCTTTAACTTATTTATGGTTTTGAATCCAGGAGCCACCCAGTGATCACACATTGCATCTGGTTGAGAGGTATCTTTTTTTTTTTTTTTTCTGGTACGTGGGCCTCTCACCGCTGTGGCCTCTCCCGCTGTGGAGCACAGGCTCCGGACGCGCAGGCTCAGCGGCCATGGCCCACGGGCCCAGCCACTCTGCGGC
The DNA here is from genome assembly GCF_002837175.3 of Physeter macrocephalus. Taxonomy (NCBI): domain Eukaryota; kingdom Metazoa; phylum Chordata; class Mammalia; order Artiodactyla; family Physeteridae; genus Physeter; species Physeter macrocephalus. The sequence continues at coordinate 130,718,582 of NC_041220.1, read as the reverse complement.
ACGTGGGATCCCCCAGGACCGGGGCACGAACCCGTGTCCCCCTGCATCGGCAGGCAGACTCCCAACCACTGCGCCACCAGGGAAGCCCGAGAGGTATCTTTTAATGTGACATGCATTGTGTGTTAAGTCTATTGTATATCTCGTCTGCTCTTATAGAGTCATTTGCAGTCTTTAAGGGTAACATTTTGCCTCTTTCAAGAATAGTGCATGACATTTACTAACTATATAATAGAATAAGCTGCTTTTTCAGCTGCTGCTTAGCCCTGAAGGTTAACTATGAAAATGACTTTTCCAGTAACTGACTGAGCTGAACTGTTGCTTTTAAAACTCTTTTTAGTGCTTCTTTTCCAGTCTTTGAACTTTTCACTAAGCATTAGTCATTTTTAATAAAAATACATTTTGTTTGTAGGTCTTAATAGCATTTTGTCCTCATAAAAAGGTGGAAAACTTCACCAGACTCAATCCATTGTAGCTCTTAAAACAAGGTAAGTTTTGAAATGAAATGCAAAACTTTCCTCCCTCACTCCCAAGTTAATAAATTACATAATTACTAAATTCTCTCTGACCAACTTTGGAATTTCCTAATTTTAAAAACTGATGTCAGAGAAGAAATGTTGAAATACTATTAAAAACATTAGATTTGCTGAAAAGTATCCCCTGCCTAGTTATGCTACTCTAAATACTGTGGCAACGTTAACCACATTTTCTCTATCAGTGTGGAGAATTTGGAGTTCTTTATTCTTTTGAGTGGCTCATTCTCATTCATTGCTGCATTTTTTGTGGATGAAGCAGTATTATCCAACGTTACTTCCCAAAGGAATACTTTTAATTTGATTATTTCATGTTCTCCAAATGTGTAGTTTGTTTATAGTTGCAGTATAAATGAGATAAGGGAGGATTAGGTCACTAGTGGCTACAAAGTATTTATATCTTGATGGTATTTATTATTTTAATAAAAATTCTTGACCTCGTTATTAGAGCCAAATTGGATATGATTATTAGCTCTGTCTTGTCTTTCTCAGCTCCATTTTTTCCTTTCTGAGTTTTCCAATGTTCTTTGAAGCTGTACCTTTTTTTTTTTTTAACATTTTCCTTTTTTTCCTAAAATATGTTTTTTGGGGAGTCATATACTTAGCTTTTACAGTTTTTAATTTTTCTTTCAGCTCATCTCCAGGCCATTTTATTGTTTGTATTCATGGGAATTTTCTCCCCTCAAGTCTCTTAAGGCATGTCAACCTCCTTTTAAGTATTCCTTCTTCAGTGAATTTATCTGTGGAGATATTATTAAAATTTATTCCAGGGTCTCTTACGTTGGTTTAAATTGCTCCTATGTTGAAAATTTTTGGCTAATGAAAATGATGTTTTTCCACTCCTCCAACTTAATGGTCCTGGCTGTCCTTGAGGCCTTCAACTTCTGTCTCCATCCTACCTCAACATGATCTAGTGTAATATATTCTAGACTTTATCATTCATCACAGTAAACTTCTACCTCTGAGGTCTCTAAAATTTGTGGAATTGACATCTTGCTTATTGCCCATTCCACCAAGCCTGCATTGTTATTCTCAGTGAAGCATTCAATTACTCAAGCCTTTTATATCCTCTCTATTCAATTTCTGTGTGCTTAGTATCCAAAACTAACTCTGAGGAGAGTCTTGCCTGCCCTTTTTTTGAAAACCATGTTTTTATCTATCTACAGGCTTATCCATTAGGGTTATCCTAGCAGTAACTCAAACTCATTGTGTTCAAAATAGACTCAGCATTAATTACCCCAGATATGAATGAGAACTGTGTTTATTTTGTTTACTGCTGTGTTCTCCACATCTGGTACGTACCATACATGAAGTGTGTTTTTGTTGGATGAATGAACAAATTAATAATATTTCCCTCAACTAAACTGATTCCCCTTCCTAACTTCTCTATCTCATTCCTAACATTATTCCTTATCAACTGGCAGAGAGGATGTCAGGGTGTTTTGTGTTTTGTGTTTCAGGATTTTAGGTCCAATGAAGAGGATGAAGCCTGGAATTATACTTCCAAAGGGGGAAAAAAAATGGAAGCCAGGCTTGAGTTGAGATAGGTAGAAGGGTTTTAATCCTGGAAGAATATGAGTTATTTTGGGGGATTTTATCAAGGTTGAGGAAGGCAACAATATTTTGGGAAGTGTTGTTTTTTTCATGTGGCGGATACATGTGTCCATTCCCATGCTGAGCTGCAAAGAGGTAACAGTACCTCTGATGGCGTGGTAGAGGGGTATGAGTGTGTGTGTGTGTGTGTGTGTGTGTGTGTGTGTATGTATGTGTGTGTGTGTGTGTGTGATTGAACATTAGGAGTCTTGGTCTTTAGCTTTTTCCTTTCCGTGATCTTGGAGCTGCATCAGTCAAGTACCACAAATATGGCGTAGAAACATATTTTTGTTAATGGAATATACGCAAACTTATATTATGATTTCATTAGATAGCAGTGATTTTCAAGTTGTCCCACAGTTTTTATGATGAAAATTCATGATACCGATTGAGGGTATGTTCTATAACTGAGCAATTCCTGTATTAATGTGCATTTAGGTTATTTCTATTTTTTCTCATTTTAAAATAAAACTGATGAATGTCTTAATATATAAAGTTTTTCCTGTGGCTTATTTTCAATGCTTATATAACCGTATTCCCCTAAAGTTTTAAGTCTGAATCATTCTCTGTTTCCCTGAGGATTTTCTGTTTGTGTCATGGTATCAAGGCACAGGAAGCTTAATGTTCCTGGGCCTTGAAATGCTTTTTATCAGCCAGTGACTGTGAATTCAATAATTTTAATTTCTTAGATGTTTATTTGAATTCACCCATTACTGAGGATTTACTGATACTGAATAAAGAGTCAGCTGTTTAAACCAAGTATAACATACCATCATGAGCTTTATTTTTGCTGTGGATAGCTATTTAATTGTTTTTTCTCTGGAGAGCCTAGTATTTCTTGTCAATGTAATATTTAAACAAATAATTTTCATAGTTGGCCTTTTAACTTTTAACTAAGTCGGAAATTCCCACGTATGATGAGGTAGATGGCAAACCCTACCATCTTACGTTTGCTATATGGATTCTTAATATCTTTACTGTTTAAAAATGTTTATATTTAATATGTATTTTTTATTTTTTGAAAAATCAATACTTATATATGATGAAAAATTCAAGCACTACAAAAAATATACAGTAAAAAATCCTCTAGCTTTCTTCCCTAGAGGCAACCATTATTATCAGTTTCTGTGTATCCTTTCAGAGTTATTCTATGCATATTCTAGCTTTTCTGTATCATATTTACTTTAGCTAAAACTATAGTGTTCCTGAAAAGGGGAAACATGTTTTTTTTTAAGCATTTATTTTAATTTTATTTATTTATTTACTTATTTTGGGCTGTGTTGGGTCTTCGTTGCTGCGCGCAGGCTTTCTCTAGCTGCAGTGAGCGGGGGCTACTCTTTGTTACGGTGCGCAGGCTTCTCATTGTGGTGGCTTCTCTTGTTGCGGAGCAGGGGCTCTAGGCACGTGGGCTTCAGTAGTTGTGGCTCTTTGGCTCTAGAGTGCAGGCTCAGTAGTTGTGGCTCACGGGCTTGGTTGCTCCGCGGCATGTGGGATCTTCCCGGACCAGGGCTCGAACCCGTGTGCCCTGCATTGGCAGGCGGATTCTTAACCAGTGTGCCACCAGGGAAGCCCATATTGTTTTAATTACTACATTTTTTTGTCATTTTAACAATACGTTTATTTAAATTATTATTTACATGGGCTCAGTGTAGTTTTGCTTAGTTATATTTGGCTTTTCTTTTATCTGTAAATAAAAATCTGAGTAAGGTTGATTCAGATAGTCATGAACCTTTTTTTGGAGAATTAAAATTAGGAAATTAGGAGAACTTCCCTGGTGGCGCAGTAGTTGAGAGTCCGCTTGCCGATGCAGGGGACACAGGTTCGTGCCCCGGTCCGGGAGGATCCCACATGCCGCGGAGAGGCTGGGCCCGTGAGCCATGGCCGCTGAGCCTGCGCGTCCGGAGCCTGTACTCCACAACGGGAGAGGCCACAACAGTGAGAGGCCCGTGTACCGCCAAAAAAAAAAAAAAAAAAAATTAGGAAATTAGGAATTAAAATTAGTAAATAAAAATCTGAGTAAGGTTGATTCAGATAGTCATGAACTTTTTTTTGAGAATTAAAATTAGGAAATTAGGAATTAAAATTAGGAAATTAGGAGAATTAAAATTAGGAAATTGTTGAAAAGGTAGAGAAACTGAATAAGACTGGGTTGGAAGTAGGGGAAAGTAGGAGTCAGGACTATCACCTATAATATTTGAGGAGGATTTTCTATCTATAAATACTTTTCTTCCCTTCTTTAGCACATATATGTGCTTCTGTTATCCATACTGTTGTTTGATAAATTATTAAATTCTGTATAACTGGTTTCTGAGCTATGCTCTGGGAATTTTAGTGTTTTGCAAGATATTAATAGGTATGTGATGAAACAGTTCTGTGGTGAAAAGTGGGAAAAGTGCTGTGGCATTGATAGTAAACTTTTTTAGTGAAATTCATAAATTTCTTTCAAGGTATAAGGTGCTGAATGCATCCATCTGAGCTGCTAGAATATTTTACAACATATTTAGAATGAAAAGAAAATCTATTACAGAGCTCATCATTTTCTTAACTCTTTCACTAATAGATACCATCTTTGTATTTGGCAGAAGTATTCTTCTTCTTTTTTAGTGTTTGCAGAATGCAGTTTTGGCAATTCCTGGGGGGAATAGAATTTGCTGAGGTAGTTTATATTCTTCAAATGCAATAACTTACTATGTCAGAAGCTATTTAGAAATGCCAGAAGAAAATGTTTCCTCTTTCTTTGCCTTTCTTCTGTCATAATTGCCATAAACAATGCAAGTTGTATACATAAACCGCACAATTATTTACTTTTAGTGTTTGATGGAATGGCTTTTAAAAAGTCAGACATACTGCCAAATAGTAAAATATGTATTTATTTATTTTCTTTGAATCAAGGGAATGTGGGAGGGCAGCACCAGCCTGGTGGGAAAGACCCTGGTCTGGGGAAGGGCAGGAAAATCAGCAGCCGTATTAACACTACTTTCACTGCTGCCACCGCCTTTCACTAGTGGATTCTTTGATAGTTTAGAAAGGAATTCTACCTAGATCCTTCTTTGAAATTAGTTGAGTGGGAAGTAAATAAATAAAAAATAAATGAATAAGAACTTACGTTTATATTTTCCTTCATATTCACAAATTCTTTATGAATTAGATATGCACATATACTTTTTTTTTTTAAACTGACAAACAACCATTTTCCAATGATTGAGACTGTTATTTCATTATAGTTATGTGTGTATCTGGGAATAAATATTATCATTGTCTTAGCTTTAATTTTTTTCTGTCCAGTTTTAGTCTTGACTTTGGTTTGGCTATATTGGCCTATGAAATCCATAAAAAATAGTTATATTTGTCAGTATTTAGGAGTGAAACTTCTATTTATAATCCCTGTATCATCCTCTTGAAAATGAAAGAGTTCGTTTTAAACAGTGAGGACACCTCAAGGTCATAGAACTCTTGAGATTTTTATTTGACCTGATAGCAGAGCCAGACTTCATTAGATATGGTGATTCTGTTGTTGTCACCCCTTCCCCATTCATAACATAAACAAACACAAAAAATAAAATAAGGAGTGGAAGAAATTTCACCGTGGACTTGAGTGATTTTCACAAGGTTTTGTTTAGGGTGAAGGTGTATATATTTATATTTTAGGAAACATTCACATTTATATATAAAATAAATTCTATATATAAGTATGTTATTTGAAATATTTATGTTACTATATATTTATATTAATATATTTTATGTAAAATATCTACATACATAAAAATACATATTTTATATATGTATCTATTATATAATATTTACATATTCATAAGTAAATAAATAAAAATACTATATAAAATTCAAAATATAAATAATACATAGCTATATATAAATACATATTTCTAAATATTTGTGGTTATATTTCTATATACAGCTCTCTGTATAATATAAATATATATTTATGTTTTGGGGATGTTTCATATGATAGTCTAGCAATTCCTTAAAAAAACCCAACCTAAAGTAAATACATTCTTGGCTGATATAGTGTTGTATGTAAGTGTGCATGGAGGCTTAAGGGGGTAATAATGCTTTATTAACTTTTTTCAGAAGTGTTTAAACCAGTTATTGAGATGGTAAGTGGTTTAGTGAACAAATTTTCCCAGTAAGATATCATACCCCTTTTCTCTGCTGGCTCAAGTCTTGATCCATTATTATTCTCTACACATCAGTGTGTTGGGGGTGGTGGGTACTTGGTGGTGGGCTTAATTGTGTTGGTGACAGAAGGTGTTACAAAGCTGGGGGGAGATCCCTTGGCATAGGAGAGGGAAAGAGAGTAGAAAGAATAAGCCAGTGATTCGAGCTGTTCATTAACCTTGCCTTTCTGTGGAAGAGATCCTTTACCCTGTCATTGGGCATGGAACTGGAAGCTGGAGTGTTGTCTCTGACCCCTGAAAACCAGGCGAATGAGGCTGTTGAAGGATGGGGTCAGCTGTGCTCCAGCTGCCACATGCCGTGAATAAAAGTCACAAAGAGACTCATACATGCCACTGAGCAGGACTGCAGTGAGGAGCTAGGACCTTTTAACTGCTGGTTTGTTCACCGTTTCCAATGGACTTACATTAAGAAGCACTAAGGGCCATAATGATGGAAATGATTACTGGTTAAAGATTATAAAGAAGACAGCTTGAAAAGGTGTTGGGTAGGAGTTTCCTTTTAGAGTTATGCCCATTAGCCATAGGCTAAGGTTGAAACCCACTGCTGTCAGAGGTTTGCTTTCTCCTGATAGCTCTGTAGCTGTGGGCTTATTGGGCGTTAGCTCTGTCACCAGGGCACCATGGCAAGGCTTGAAGTTCTGTAATACAGTTGTAGTGCCTGGTGTGGGAGAAACACAGAATGGCAACTCAGCGTATATGGCTGGGTATTCCCCAGTGGTGCCAGCATAAGAGCTGGGTGAGTGGTTGCTGAGACTTGTCCAGGCATTGCTCCACCTCCTTTCCATTTGGATCAGACCTTTGGACAGAGGATAAAGAATTGTGTCAAAATTTACTTAGTGGTAGTGAAACAACCCAATTTAGTTGTCATCTAAAACTTTAGCTGACATGGACCTCTAGGGTCATAAGAAAAGGAAATGCTTTGGAACATGAAAGTGATAGAAGGAAGCACCCTATTTATCTTTCCCACTTCATCTTAAGACATAAGCTCTTTGGAAGTTAAATGTTTGGATGCTTAACATTCTGACAGACAACTCTGCTCTGATCTTCCTCTGACACTTCTACTCCATTTTGTCAAAGGTCCAATTCCTTGAAGAGTTTCTCATCATCATCTTCAAACACCTACTGACTGTTTCTCCATGATGAAGCTTCTACTGGGCTCTCTGAAGCATCTGGTAGTTCACTGTCCTTTTAGGAAATTCTGGGATGATTTAATATTTACATAGTAACTCTTTTATGGGAACTTTATATCACTTTTGAGGCCTTCCTTGTCTGCCAATTCAAGTAAGCAATATTAACTAAGCACTATCATGTGCCCTGCATGAGGACTAGATCTCAAGGGAGTTAGGGGGTCACATGGATTTCACATATACTAAGCAATTAGAGAAAATTGCAAGAATATACAAATTAAGGACATATTTGTGTGGTACAAGCTCTTAAGTGCAGGATGGATCAGCATAACTGAGAGTGAACCCTGGCTTTACCACTCTGGATAAATCACAGTCTCTCTAATCCTCAGGTATCTAATAGGGCACTATTAACTATCTGTAGAATTATTTAAAGAATTAAATAACACAATGAAATACTACTCAATCATAAAAAAGAAGGAATATTTGCCATTTGCAGCAACATGGATGGACTTGGATGGTATGACGTTAAGTGAAATAAGTCAGACAAAGACAAATACTGTATGATATCACTTATATGTGGAATCTAACAAATACAACAAATTAATGAATATAACAAAAAAGAATATAGAGAACAAACTAATGGTTACCAATGGGGAGAGGGAAGGAAGGAGGGGCAGTATAGGGTAGAGGATCAAGAGGTACAAACTTTTATGTATAAAATAAGGATATATTGTACAACACGGGGAATATAGCCAATATTTTATAGTAACTATAAATGGGGTATAACCTTTAAAAATTTTGAATCACTGTATTGTACACCTGTAACTTGTATAATATTGTACATCAACTATACTTCGATTAAAAAAAGAAAAAGAAAAAAAAAAAGAAATAATATACAAAAAGTGCCAAGCCCATTATAGGTACTCTGCACATGCCAGTTAGACCCACATAGGATGGGAAGACTTAAAAGGAGATAGGGGAATGTAACCTGGAAGATGAAGAATGGGGAAGGCATGATCAGCAGAGAGGAGTGATGAGTATGTTTGTAAGGAGGTGGGAAGGGTAGATGAGTTAAGATCGGCAGCTGGGAATGATTTAGGTGTGAACCTGGGCCCGACTGGGATGGAGGGCTGTACAGAGAAATAATGAGATAAAAAAAGAGTGACTCGCAGAGCCAGCTAAGAAGTTTGATTAGCTCCAATGAGCAGTTGAATACTGTATGAATACAAGTGGTGTTTTGGAGAGATTTTTGCAGTATGTAAAACTAATGCAGCAACTTTATGAGGAAGGTATTATTATCATCCCCATTTTCCTGGTGGAAAATAGTGTTTGGAAGAGGTTTAAGAAAACTTTACAAATGTATTTACTATGTAAGTAACACTAATGGCAGTCAAAATGGAAGAAAAAATTAATTCATGATCCAGCCATCCAAACAAATCAGACTGTTTTCATTTTCTCATATTCCCAATTGGTTTTAATTTTTCTGCTAAGGTATGGAAATATGGTTATGAATATTATTTGAATTAATTTCTGTCAGTGCTTTAAATAGTGCCTGGCACGCAGTAAGCACTCACTATATGTTAGCTCTTATTTTTACCTTAATACAGATCAAGAATTTATAGAGTAGATGAGACAGTCTGTGTTAACAAACTGCTTAAGTAAAAGGCATTTTGGCAGGTAAGTTTTGTGACCTTCACTGTTTTCACTCACAATTTCATAACGGTTTCATGTGTAAGCTAAATACAAAGAAATGTCCTAATCTTTTCCAGAACAGAATGAGGTATGACTGATATGCAAGTTATCTGGTTTTTAAAGCTAAATTCTTTGGTGGCGTGTCGGAAGTTTGCTCTCATTAACCTGCAAGGGGGAAAAGGAACAGAAAATCGATTTATTACAAAAATTTATGTTGTATTCGATGGGTAATCTGTGGTTGGGATTTGTTGGCTTAAAATATATGTTAAATTATTATACTTTTCCCAGAAAAGAGATGAATTTATTTTTTGATTATTACTTTCTTGACAGTTTTATTTTGTAGGATGAATACTCAAGGTTTTAGTGTGTTCTAAGAGTGAGTCAGGCAGTATATGTCCAAACATCCTCATTTTCTTAAATTTTCCTGGTGAGTTATGTGAGAGTTAGCAAATAGTTACTCAATTTGCAATAATTTATTTCTGGACTAGTAAAATTGTGAACTCTTAACTGCTAACCCTGAGTTATTTTTCTAAAGACTTTCTGTTCATGTTTCTAAAATCTTAGCTGTTGTTGTTACCACTTAGATAGGGTCATTATTTTTCAAGTGCTGAAATCTAAGTTGTTGAATGAGTAAGACTAACCTTTGACATGAAAGAAAATTTAGAGGAAAAAGGGATTTCATTTGCTGTTCATTTTCAAGGCCGTGTCTTTTAATATGCATTTATCAAGAACATGAGTCACATTTTTCACACCTCTGTGTCCTTCGGGACATAAACATTTAGGGAGATCCACAGGCATAAAGACTGCTCTGTGCTGGGAAAAATGATAAAAAAAATTAAGAAACTGGAATTAAAAATGAAACTCCTTTGTAAATTCTTTGTATAAGTCAATAAGCTTTGTGGGCTTTTGGGTCTTCTCAAATCTCCTTGAAGGCATTTGTGGAACAATTATAATGACTGAAGTTGCCATTACATTCTTTCTAGGGAGCCTGGGAGGAAAGAAGGCTCATTTACAGTGTAGTCTGGTAAATGGGTTACACCTCTGCTGAGAGGATTGTATCTTTTCCAGCTATAAGCAATAGCTCAGAACATCAGTTGGTAAATGGATCTAGGTTTTAGAATTTACCTGTTAGTGCATGAGGATATGGAGACATTAACAAAAATCATTAATGAGTACATGTTCAAGGGCTTTAGTTTGCTTTATGCTCCTTTACCCTCTCTCTTTCTTTCTTCCTTCTTTTTCTTTATTTCATTCATTCATTTTTAACATCAGCATTTTATAAAATTTAATAGGTAATTTTATACTTGCTGCAATAGAGAGTTTGCAAGTTCTTCTGGAGAAGAGATTCAAACCAGGAGGATAGGTAAAGATAAGAAAACTTCAGAAAAACACTTTTTTGGTTGCTCTGAATTCACTGGGGATGTACTAAAGTGAGATTTTTGAAGCATTATTTATTTGAACAATCTGGCACTATAGTCAGCTTTCATTTCACTCGTAACTTGTTGAGGAAATGATTTTACCATAGAGTTACTATTGTACAACGCAAGTCATTTTTGTTGCTCTTTCCTTGTTCCTTTTCTTTCTTTCCGTCTATCCCTCCCTTCCTCCTCCCCTCTGACCATCCCTCTCTCCTTCCCTCTGTTCCTCCTTCCCTCCCTCCTTGCCTTCCTTCCTTCCTTCCTTCTTCCAAGTGTTTTCCTCTTTTTAAAAATCACTTCAATATCTACTACTCAGTCAAAATAGTGAACAGAGTACAAACTTTTGTGACAGTTGATTTGGAATATTGTGATTTGTTACCTGAGAGCAGTTATAACTGTCTTGCCTCATACTATTTTGCTATGTACTACTGTTGGAAAGATTGATTTTAGAGGACTGGCTAGCAAAGCAACAGTCACTCTCATTATACTTAGAAGTGCAAGAAAAATATGCCATCTTTATTTTCTCTATTGCTGACTGTCTTACTTGGGTAGTTAAGAAAAAAATAAACTTTATGCGTTGCAATTTATAATTCTTTACTCTTTTCTGGTTTAGTCTCTTTTTGATGGCTTAGTGTCTTTTATATTAAACTCATGGCCCTTCTGATTTCTATCCCCTTCCTATGCTTCTCTTCAATATAGAGTCTGAGAGTAATTTCATGGTGGCAGGGGAAATTGGAAACCTCTCTCCATATGGTGTCCTCTGCATCCTTGCTGTGGTTTGGATTTATAAAGTCCATGATAAAGTTATGATGCTCGTTATAAAAGTCTCTGATTGTTAAGCATGAGGTTTGTTCTCTCCTCTTGCCTTGGTAACCATACACTCAAGGGCTTAGCCAGAGAAGACTACATAGGTCTTTTAAGTTACTTAGTTACTAAGAAAAGTCATTTCTTAGGGTAGCCCAAAGATTATTGTGAAATGGCTGTGAAGAAGATTGTCAAGGCACTCTGAAAGCAAGTATTCATATTCTATTTAACTTGAGAAAGCTATGTTTTCCCATCTGCATTCTACACTTCTGCGGCCCAGTTCTTAGTACCTCAAATACAGAAATTCATTCAACTTGGTCCAGATTACGTCATGTGGAAAATTTTGACATTAACAACTGTTTTAATTTTTAGTAATTCTTTCTTTCTTTCTTTTTTTTTTAAAAATTTTCAAATGACCTTTATCTCCATTTCAGGCAGCCTGTGCTCACTATTTCAGAGAAGGAAAACCTGACAGAACAATTGAAAAAAACCTAGTTGATCCCAACTTCTGAGTTTAAAACTTCTGATGGAAACAGTAGTTTAAAGAAAGGATTGGAAGGTTAGCAAGAACTCATAATAATTAATGTAAGAGAGTGTTGTCCTTTTCCTAGACTTGATAAAGATTCCATGGACTGAGGATCAGATGTCTTTCCCTGATGCCGTGACACTAAGCCAACTAGAACTTAAACGAATGGGGGAGAGAACCCGAAACTGAGTTAACTGTGATTTGATTGAGAAAGTACCAAATTAACTGGATTTAACTTCAATCAGTGAATTTAAGTTTTTTGCTACCAAGTGGAGTAGGGAGTTAGTTGAATTTCAGAAAAAAAGTACATTTCTTATACTGGACCCATTGCATAGAGTTCCTAGCAAGTATTAACAATCCAGGTTAAAAACAAAAGCAAAGAACAGGTGCATATTAAGCATTTTTCCAAATATGATCCAGTCTATCTTAGATGATGTCTGTTAAATTGGAGCAGAACTGCTCCAGAAAAGCATTAAGATATTGCCCTATTAGGTATTCATCAGGAGTGATTCTCACTGTAGGGCACAGAAATCCAGTAAGTTCTCTTCCACTAGTATGATCTAGAATCTTTTAAAGAGTTTCTACCACTTCTTCAGTTAGGTCATTTGTAAGGGTGATGAGATTTGTTGGTGGAAGCTTAGGGAATCATCTTCATGTAAAGGAGAACACACAGACTTGGAGTCAAACACATGTAATTCTAAATTCCATATCTGCTCCATAGAAGCTGTGTGCCCTCAGTTTTCTTTTCCATAAAAAGGAATTAATAATAGCTGTGGTAGTTCTTATACTCCAGAACTTGACAGTCTAGCTGGGGTTGTGGAAAGTATGTCAGCTATTGCTCTACTGTGTGGTAAGCACCAGAGTTAAGGTTAAGAACTGGATGCCATGGGAGCAAATGCCTCACCTTTGGGCAATAAGACAAGTTTCCTGGAAGGTTTCTGTGAGGATTAAATGAGACAATGTAGGTACAGTTCTTGTTACACTGTATGCCCTCAGTAAACACTAGTTTCTTTTCCTTTCCTCTTTGACAGGGTCACCCCTTATTTCATTTTTAAAAATAAACATTATTTTTAGAATGGTTTTAGACTTATGGAAAAAATGTGAAGATAGTACAGAGATTCCCCATATACTCTATAGCCACTTACCCCTATTATTAATATCTTATATTAGTATGGTATGTTTGTTGCAATTAATGAACCAGTATTGATACATTATTATTAACTATATTAAAATTAACTATATTAAACTTATTCTGTTTTTCTTATTTTTCACCTAATGTCTTTTTTTCTGTTCCAGGATCCCATTTGGGATACCACATTACATTTAGTCATCCCAGTTATTCTTGGCTGTGACAGTTTTTCAGACTTTCCTTGTTTTTGATGATCTTGACAGTTTTGAGGAGTACTGGTCAGCGATTTTGTAGAATGTCCCTCCCTTGGGATTTGTCTGGTATTTTTCTCATGATGAGACTGAGTTTATGAGTTTGGGGGAGGAAAATCAAGTGCCATTTTCCATAACTTCAAGAGTACATAGTATTAACATGTCTTATCATCTTGATGTTAATTTTTTAAACCTGGCGAAAGTAGTGTTTGTTAGATATCTCCACTGTAAAGTCACTCTTTTTTTTTTTCCTTTCCATACTGTGCTCCTTACCTTATTTAATTTTCAAATCATCAGAGGCCCACCTTACTAACCCCCATAAACAGTGGTGGTGACATGAACAGAGATAAGCAGGTTGGATAAATCATAGGTTTGTTATGAAGATCAAATAAGTAATGCTTCTAATGTGCTTTGAAATCTGTTAAACGTAGCTAATATTTTTACTGATAGTTCAAAGAAATAAATCTTCAAGAAATTTGATGCCTTGGTTCAAGATAGGGGGAGAGGAACTCTGGACAATAGTCTTCTGATAATACTTGCATCTTTTAAAGTGACCACCTCCTCTCTTTAAGTCCGAAGCCAAAATGGTATGCCCTTCTGGTGCAAGTATGTCAGCTATGATTTCTGATGCAGAAATGTTGAGCAAGAGCAGGAGAGTCATACTCTTTATTTTCTTGGGTTTTTAGGGCAACAACAGAGGCCAAAAATGGTCTACTTTTACTCCCATTGTCTTCTCATTCTTTAACTGAGACTGGAAATATGTGAGAGGAAAAATAGGAGGAAAAAAAAGGGAGAGGTAGGGAGCGGACCAGCAGATTTAGCCTGGGAGCGGCAGCTCTTGAGTGATTTATTATGCACCAGGGAAAGCTTAGCATTTCTTCCGTATTTTTCAGGAAGGTTATGATGAGTTCCAACAACAATCTGGTGACTATTGCAGACTTGTTTGAATAAATCCTTCTTTATGCCTGCTTCCTTTTAAACTCGGGTTGCGTACCTACCTCAGGTTAAATGGCTAATCAGTTTTCTTTTGCCTCCAAGAAGAAACGTCTCTGAGGAGCTTTACAGTTTTACTGGTTCGAGAACATCAACATTTATCCAGGTTCAGCTTAACCAAAGGCAAAGCAATACCAGTAGTTGCTCTTTGTGAAAATAACTTCTCTCTTCGGGCTTTGAATAATGTGTTTTTCCTTTCCGCCACTGGTTTTCTCCTTTGTAATGGAGTATTTTCTGATTATTTTCCCACTACCCCTCCAGGGGTTCCTACATCTGTGAGAATTAAAAGCAATCAAAATGATACTAAATTTTCTTTCCTTGTATGGGAGAGGAGTGTATATCCCAAACACTTACTCTCTGTGTTTATTAACAAGAACTATTTGGTGAAATCTGAGGTATCAAATTTGATTTTACGTTGTTACTTTCATATCCAGAGGGCCTGCTCTGAGGGTGCTGCTGTGGAGAGGGGGTTTTTAGGAGTAGGATAGGTAGTGGGACATTATGTTTAAGGCCATGAGCTTTGGAGCCAGGTCACGTAGGTTCCAGTCTGAGCTTTACCACTTACTAGCTGTGTGACCTTGGGCAAGTTATTCAACCTTCCTGTACCTCAGTTGCTTCATCTGTAAATGGGGATAATAATAGTCTTAACTCATAAGGTCATTGTGAGGATTAAATGATTTAATATGTGTAAGACACTTAGAACAGTGTTTCACATAGTTAATCTTTTGTGTTTAATGCTTATTAATATTTATAATAATAATAAAATTTCATCAACATACATGCTAATATTCTGTATTTGTCTTCCTTCCCACTTTACTCCCTGTCCTGACTGTAATCAGCATCATCTGGGTTCCCTTTCCAGCTGATTTCATTTGGTTTCAGCCAGAGGAGGCCCTGGGAGGACATGGATGTGTAGAAGGAAAGAGAGGCGTGGGTATCTTTTCTTGTCTTCCTCCCTGCTTCCATGTAGCTGTTTCTCCTGCAACAGGTGTGCTCCTCCATGATTCAGCTCCTGTTGGACAGCCCCTCCTGCGGCTTCAGCCCTTACTGGGCTCCTTTAACACCATTTCTTCCTCCTATTCCTTCAGCTCTAGAGGTGGTAATGCCCTCCCACGGTTGGGGCTCTGGATGCCTCATCATGCCTTGTATGCTAGCTCAGTTCTTCTCACACCTTTGTTGTTAGTCCCTTCATTAGCATCTCTTCATTTGAACCATCTTGGGAGAATTCTGTTTTCTGATGTGACCTTGACTTACATAAAATTCTATAACTTTATATTTGGATTTGACAATTTTGTAGCATCCCAGCTATGAATTCTTTCCTCTCAATATGCTAGGGAAGTTTCACTAAAAATTTTGATTATTACTTGTAAACATTTAGCCTCTTCATTACATTTCTTGAGACAAGACTTACTGTTTTGGGTGCATGCATGTGTTTGTATATGTGCTTCTAACACAGTGCCAGATACATAGCAGGTGGTAAAAAATAACTCCATAGCGTTGAAGGACATTTTTGTTCAGAACAGTGAGCATGATGGTTTACTCCAGTGACACATTAAAAGCTTTGCAACTATAGCAGCTTTAGTTTCAACCTCTCTACAATTACTTGTTAAGCTTTAAAGGATTTATTACTTGTGAAAGGTGACAAAATAATAGCACTGAGGAAGAAAATCCCATAGTCTCACAACAGACTGTGACTGTCCAAGCTTCCTCTGCCTCCTGCCGAAGAGCCCAACGGAGCTGATTGAAAGATTAGCTCATTTTCAACTGAAGTTTTGATGTTCTGGGAGACTGGGCAGTTTACCTTCCCCTCAGGAAATTCTATGAAAGAACTAGATTAAGTATTTTCTCTTCCTGAGGAGTCTCTCTTATAGCCCTCCTGCTGCAGCCTTGAATAGACTCAGCCTTCTTAAGAGGGAGCAGTTAATTAATTTTGTTTCTATATACTTTTTTCTGCAAAGGAAAATGCTTGTAAAGCGAGTACCTGGTCAACTGCTGAAATATTGATAGTTTGGTGACCTGGCTAATTGTAAATAAGAACCTAGATATAATTTGTTAGCACCTAGCATACAGAGTTCTTAAATGCAACTATAGATGTAAGTATTAAATCTTCGTGAAGGCAGAAATGGAAGGTCTCTGTGTGAGTTACTTATGCAAGTAGCTTTTGGAGCCTCATTTTCTTATTAGTAAAGCAAATGGTAACACCACCAATCTTGTAGGTTTATTGTGAGAATTAGAGATGCTTACAAAACACCTACAATGCAATAAGTGTTCAACAGATGATAACAAGGAGAACTGATAAAAGCTAGATTGGAATTTTTTTTTTAAACTGAAAATGAATAGAAATAATTTCTATGTTTACTTAATCAGTAGTGTTTTTGTGTTATATCCTGCATATTTGCCAGTAGAGCAAGGTTGGCCGTTGCCATAGGAGGGAGTATTTTTAGGAAGGAAGTTCTTGGGAAAAGGCCACTTACCCAACCACAAATGGGAATTTTCTTGATAGGGTTAGATAGGCAAGCTCCACTAGGTGGTAGCATTGCCACGTGACCCAGCAAGCGACGCTGCAAGAAACTGGCTGAATATTATGTGAATATTAAAGACAGAAGCTTGGACATGAATAGCAAACCTGCTGAGGGCCAAGTAATATGACTTCTGACTTGTCCTAATTGAGAGCCAGCTGAGGGCTTGTCTGGAGGACTGTCACATCTATCACATGTGTGCTTTAAGATATATTTATAAACAGACAGACAGACAGACACACATACATACACACACGTATATATAAAATAGACCTAGGGGATTATGCCATCTGGGATCTAAACTGGAAGAGCAAATTTCCCTCAAGGAGGTAAAAAATATATGATAATTACATAGTGCACACAAGATGTGTTTTGAACTTTACGGAAATAAACCTTTCAGGCTCAAGTTCTGGTGCCAAATAATAATAACAGCCAGAAGAGAACTATGTCTTGTGGTTTTCTTATAATCCCTTTCAGTTCCTCACATGCACCAAATTATGCTCAGGCAAGTGGGACAACACATACTTTTCGGAGGAAGTTCAGTAAATTGAACTCTAGATCTAAACACTAGCAAAACAACATTGAAAAAAATCACAATATTTAACTTCCCTTTCAGAGTACATACAGACATTAGGAAAGAATGAAAATACCTTCACTTAAAAATTATTTTAAAAGTTCCATGTTTGAATAACAATTAGAGCTTGGTTTTCTCAGACTCTGGATTTTACTTTGAGACAAGGCTTTTTTCGGTGTCATTCGGTGCTGTAGTGTCTTCTTTATTATTTACATATCAAAGAGATTTTTCTTTTTCTTTCTCATCATTTCTTTCCCCATAATGATGTTTATTTTCCCCTTTGTACTAGAAATAAGAGGTGGAAAGAGATAAAACTTTTTTATGATTCCATTTTACCATATTTTTTGCATGATAAGATAACAGTGGAATTCATTCAGCACATAGCTCAAAATGGAATTAAAACATACAATATATATCCAAGTGACATTGTATGTTGACACCTAGAAATTGTATAAGTAGGTAGTGGTTACTGTTAGAATGAAAATAAGAACCTTTAATTTTCCTCTACCAGCCCTTTTCCTTGGCTTCTCTTGATGGAGTGTGCCCCTGAGATGGTTGGTCCTTGGAATTTGCCCTAATAGTCATGACTCTTCCTGAGCTTTGTGAGAAGTAGATTTTTGACTTCCATGGGGCTTGGCTGACTCCTCTGACCCTGGGATACCCTCAGGTAAAAGGATGCCCTGGAATTCAGGTGGTGGCAGTACTGACTTCAGAATTTTAGACCTGCTTTGAGGAAAAAAACGGGAAAAATGAGCTGTCAAAAACATGCAGATTGGGGCTTCCCTGGTGGCGCAGTGGTTGAGAGTCCGCCTGCCGATGCAGGGAACGCGGGTTCATGCCCCGGTCCGGGAAGATCCCACATGCCGCGGAGCGGCTGGGCCCGTGAGCCATGGCCGCTGCGCCTGCGCGTCCGGAGCCTGTGCTCCGCAACGGGAGAGGCCACAACAGTGAGAGGCCCGCGTACTGCAAAACAAAAAAAAAAAACCCATGCAGATGACTTTGGAAGCAGCCAATAGCCTAAATATTGTCTTTTCTAGATTAAGGCTAGAACAGGCATAAATTGGCGAGCTATGCCTCCACACAGTCGGCTTTGGATGATAGGAATGGATTTTTCTAAGAGTGAGTGACAATGGCCCCTACTCTCAGTAAAGTGTGTGTATATATGTGAGTGGGGAGACTTAATCAAGATGCTGGGATCCTTCTAATTTCCTTTGCGTCTTCATTTAAAATTGATTTTTTAAAAAATTTATTTATTTTTTTATTTATTTTTGGCTGTGTTGGGTCTTCGTTTCTGTGCGAGGGCTTTCTCTAGTTGGGCAAGCGGGGGCCACTCTTCATCGCGGTGCGCAGGCCTCTTCACTATCGCAGCCTCTCTTGTTGCGGAGCACAGGCACCAGACGCGCAGGCTCAGTAGTTGTGGCTCACGGGCCCAGCCGCTCCACGGCATGTGGGATCTTCCCAGACCAGGGCTCGAACCCGTGTCCCCTGCATTGGCAGGCAGATTCTCAAGCACTGTGCCACCAGGGAAGCCCTAAAATTGATTTTAAATGCTGTTAGCTTCTGAGGTGGAGGAAGGAGGAAAGGGAGTAAAAGGTTGATTGCTGGGGGTGGACACATAAAAAGGTGGCTCTGCCACAGGACACTTGAGGGTCAAATTTAAATCCAGATGAGATTTGAGATATCTTTTTGGCCATTTTCCTTCTTATATTGAGAACCTTTGTAAGTTATAGTCTGGATCTTGCTTTTATAGAAGTTTGAAAAAATTCCAAAGGGTTTGAAGCCTACCTGAGACATCCTAAAATTTTCTGTGCCAACTACTCTAAACTTATGGAACAAAAACCAAATATAAATAAACAAACAAACAAATAAGGTATAAAATATTTCTGGTCATATTTAACTGATTTTTTGGGTAAGGAAAAATTTTTAAAGACTAGCAAAGTGTTTTACTCTGCCATAGGTTAAGAAGAGTACCATTTACCATCAACTCCTTTGTCTATGGATTTTTACATTTTTAAGAGAATGAGAGCGCTGTAATATTTTGTGCAATCATGGTGGTCTCTTTTTCGTTAAATTCTGAAGGACACCATAGCTGCCAGTGGATAAAATTTCTTGTAGGAGTAGAGATAGGCTTCCACATAGGATTACTGTGCAGTAAAGTCAGAAATCTGAAGCACATGAATTAAATGGTTAAGCAGTGCTTGCAAGCTGTGATATCAGAGGAAATATCTGCTATTAAGTGAAAGCTGAATAGCAGTGTAGAGGGGGGGAAATTTCCTCATTTTCATCAGCTAATAATCAAAACAGTTTGACACTAGCCAGAGAGAGCCAAAAAATATGGAAACAATTATTGAGTTAAATGAAATATCACAAAATTATATGTTATTTTGCACTTTGGATTTTTAAGGTAAAAGCATTTTATGAAGATTCTATTATGTATTGACCAAATAAAAGAAGAAGGTCGGGAGTGGGTTTAAAGGCAAAAGTAAGAAATGTGATATCTTAAGATACCAGTGGAAAAGTGTATGGATCATTCTTACTTCCATAGGCACAGTTCTAGTTTAAATCCCACTGCTGACTGCCTTTATTATTAGGTTGGAATAATCAGTTCTATGATGGAGTAAAACTGGTTTCACTGACAAGAAAAAGATTCCTTACAAATCTGGTTAGGGGTTTGATCAAATGCATATAGTTACTTTGTCTTAAACAAAAAAGTGATGGTGATTGTCATTAAATCTCAAACTCTGTTTTTACTTTTATGAGACTGTTACACACCCTAACTGCATTAACACTACAATAACAAAATCACGTTTCCTGCTATTTCAAGAAATCTGAAATGGTGATGAAAGACATTTCCTACCAGTGATGTCAATGGTTATTTAATTGCCATTAAGATGGTAATGAAACTCTTTCTTTTCACTTACCCATGATGAAGTGTTCTTGATCAGATTGTGTTAAACAAAATGGCTGCCATCATATTAGATGTTCTTTCTAAAAACTAGGTTTTCATTACTTTAATAATGTTAGCAGAGCAAGCTGAATTATGTTTGGCATTAGCTTTTGAATTGTTGCTTCTAAATAGTATTTTTGTTTAAAAAATTGGATTACCTTACTTTTCCATATTAAGGATAACATATTTTTGTAATATTAAGAAAAAAACACACTTTTCATTATTTGAAGTAAAAATAATTTGCCCACCCTAGATCTCAAATTCGTTCTATTTTGGCAATTTCAACTTCTAGTATCATTATCATTATTATTTTTTTTGTGAACACCAGACCTGTACTTAGGTCACATCGATAGGACGTAAAGCAAATTAGAAATTTCAAGATTCTTTTTCTTTTGGTTTGAGATATAAATAAAGGGATATATAATGGTCCTGTCTTTGCTCACATTAATCTTGGCATTTCCCATTACCTGGTTAGCTGCTCTCTTTATTATTTATTATATAGAAGGCTTCTATATTCCGGGGAAGGTTGGGAGAGAAAGAAAAGAAATGAAGACCACAAAACAAGAAGAAAGATTACATCATCAATTCAGAAGTGGAGAAGCAACATTAACGTTGGAATAAGAAAAATTTCCCCATGTTTCAAACCCTAAACAAGGCTATTGATACTTAAAGTTGAAGATACTGTGGTTAGTAGAAAAAAGAAGTCTCAAATATTTGCAAATGAAGCAACTGACAAAGGATTAATCTCCAAAATTTACAAGCAGCTCATGCAGCTCAATAACAAAAAACAAACAACCCAATCCAAAAATGGGCAGAAGACCTAAATAGACATTTCTCCAAAGAAGATATACAGATTGCCAACAAACACATGAAAG
>NC_041220.1:130683604-130696873 GCF_002837175.3 Physeter macrocephalus | reverse complement strand
GTGGGAAGCTGCCGCATAGCACAGGGAGATCAGCTCGGTGCTTTGTGACCACCTAGAGGGGTGGGATAGGGAGAGTGGGAGGGAGGGAGACGCAAGAGCTAAGAGATATGGGAACATATGTATATGTATAACTGATTCACTTTGTTATAAAGCAGAAACTAACACACCATTGTAAAGCAATTATACTCCAATAAAGATGTTAAAAAAAAAAACAAAAACAAAGATGGAGTCTACTTTCTCTACCCTTGAATCTAGGTTTGATAATGTGCCTTGCCTCGGTTAACAGAACACTGGGAAATTTGATTCAAGCAGAGGTTTGAAGAACACTCACATGTTCAACCTTACCCTGTCTCGCTGTTCTCTGCACTTCTGAGACTGCTGTGTTTCAGAATGAAATACCACATGGAATAGAGAGGAGCTGTCCTAGCTCTGGTGTCCCTAGACCAACAAGCCTGCCAACACTCAGTTATGTGAGTGAACTATCATAGATTATTCAGTGCCAGCCAATCTGGTGTAGACCAGAAGATCTGCTTAGCCAACCCACGGAATCATAAGAAATAAAAATGTTATTTCAAGCCATTAAGTTTTGGGGTAATTTCGTATGCAAGCAAAAGCTAGTTGATACAGATTTAAAAATGGAGCATTTGTCTTTAGATGAAAAATATCCTAAAAGTTTTTGTTGTTGTTGCTTTTAAATTTCTTTTTGAAAAAGGTGCTTCAGTGGAAAACTTAGTTTTAGGTTTCATGAACTCACTGTAGCTTGGGTAGACCACTCTATAAAGATTCAATGACTTGAGTAATTCTAGTTGAATACTATACATTTCTCTTGAATTCCTCGGTGCTTTAGTTAGCTTTGTAAGAATTGGTTGCAATAATCTGTCAAGATATTATCACATTTTCTATTTTTTCATTTCAATTTTGCTGTTATATTTTTATACCATTTTAAAAATGTACAATTGAGAACTTTTGGAAACCAAACATATTAGCTACTGCTAATTTAATGTGACACATCATAGATGTAGGTAACATGAGCACTAACATATTTTTTACCTTTCCATTGGAATTTGTACCAAACCCTCAGAACTATCCAAGAAAGACTTTTGCTGTATATACTGTCAATAAGAATTATATCTCAGGTGTATGTATAGAGTACATTCTCCTTTCATCTACTGGGGAATATCCAGATGATTAAAATTCATTTATATTTGAATATATGCTTCCTATTTTTTTATAGTTGATTAACATAGGTTGTTGACTGAATGTGAGACTGTAGGAAAATTCAAGAAATTGCAGTGCTTAGAAATTGTATTTATCTTATTCTAGGGCTTTCTTGCCTATTGTTGCAAAATTGTCTGGGCATTTTGATCAAGTACACAAACTAGGTCCTTTTGAATAGGTTGATTTGAAAGCTCAACTTTCAGGGATGGCCAGAATGACTTCTTTTTTGGTCTCAGATGTTCAGAGTTGCAATCTGATCCTTTGGACATAAGTTTTACCAGATGATCCAGATCTTTGTAAACAATTTGCTCTTTAATTCTCTTTGTTAGATAATAAGTTTTGAAATTGCCATCTAAAATCTGGAATAGTTACCCATCCAGATTAGTAACAACTTTGTATTTTCAAAGACTAAGTGTAATTCATGTAAAAGTCATTATTTGGGGGGAAATTATATGGAATGAATAAAGTAGAGAATTCTTCCTTAGAAATGAGAGATAAGGAAACATTAAATTTCATGTGTTTAAAATATGGCTCCAGGTTTTATTGATAGTGATTTCAAATTAAATCTGTTAGTTGTATATCAAGGCAACTGAGAGCACCAAAAGCCATATTTGTGAGTCCATAATGTACTTAAATATAGCAACTCAGGATGGAAGGTAGCATGGTAAAGACTATTCTGCTGTGACATGTTCTTGTCAGTTTTGTAGGAAGCAAGGTTATATTTGCTCAACAATAGGTTTAGACTAATTCTGTTCCCTTTTTGCTGAAAAGAAGGAACTTTTAAATTTGTTTTTGGTGGAGGAGGTGAGATTCTGTGTGGTCCTTCTTTTAATAAGAATGGTTAAGAACGCATCATTGACTAGTGAGCACATCATACAATTCTAGGGCTGATACAACAAATCCCAGATAATTGTACTTTGAAAAAAGGTGGAATTTAGATCTAGGTAATTTGGACCTAATCTGCTGATTTGTTGAGTAGCCTTCAATAAATCACTTAACTTCATTCATAACATGCTTTGAAATTCTTAGATAAAAGTCCTCGTGTCTAAAACAGAGTATCAGACTAGATTCTCATTTTATACAATACCCAGGGGAAATTTTGAGAGCATTACATAGAGTGAGAATTTGTCACAATACTATTATTGTGGATTTGGGAACTAAGTGCGCATGTTCAGGATTTATGGTTCTCAACGTTGCAAAAGCTCTGTATGATGGAAAAGCATTCAGTTTTGTACAGGTTTCTTTTGAGTGCTGGAGAGACTCGGTACCATAGAGAGAAATGAATGAGGCTCCTTAGTCTGGCAATTAAAATAAAAAAGAATCACTTACGTGGTGATTTATCAGCTTGGATCCCCAGTGAGGGATTCAGAGGTAGTTAAATGAGTGAAAGTGTCATTTGAAATGTTTCCTTTCATGGACATCATGCTTTGGTCATGTCTGATTCTTGGAGAAGTGCCAGGGGATGACACTGAGGTGGCACTGGGCTTCACAATGTTAGACACATCTGGCCTGGATGCCTGGAGTCAGATGCAGAGGTGCCTGAGGGTTTTGTGTAGCCCTCTGGAATGAGGGTTATTTTTAGAGGTGTAAAATCTATTTTTTGCCTATTGCAAATCATACATCTCTTAGTTTCTCAAGCTAAGGTATGATGATAGAATGATATTAGGTTGATGTTAGACTGGACATTCAGATAGGGCTGTGCTCAGAAAGTATAAATGATAATCCTGGGGCCTGACACTGTACTGCCCATGGGATTAGCCTGGTGGTTGTTCTGGAAGCCTGGATGTAATTTCATTCCAGTCACGTGGAGGAAGCTTAGTGAAGGAAACTGAAAACATTTCCAGCTTCTTTGAGTCATTCAGATCTTTACTGTGCACCTACTCTGCTCCAGGCACTATGCCTGATTTGGGATATGGTGGTTCAGTAGACAGATGCTTAATGATACTGCTGCTATAGCAGCTGCTCTTCTGAATAAATGTTGTTTTTTAATAAATGCATTTCATGTGAAATGTAAACATTCTGTATATTGTGCTTCATTTTAGAATGATATGCTTCTACAAATACTGCATTCTGAAGTGGGCCTAAAAAACCTTCTGGGATCAACTTAGTTCATTCGTTCAATAAGTGTTCATTCAATTAACCTTTATTTTGAGCCCATTTTTAAGTGCTAGGCACTTTCCCACTGAGTTAAAATTGAGTTTGTCCTCAGATTAGCATCTGTAACTGCTCTCTGAAAAAGGTTATTGCTGTAGTGAGACTGTTCCTGAAACTTGTGACTAGCCTGAAGTATTTGGTGTTACTTGTTCCTGCTGGTTCATCAACATGTATGTCTTCCCTGGCATTCAGTTGCTGACTTGGTACTATGTATTGTTCATTATTTTTCCATACTCTGTCCAACAGAGTCATCTTGTTGTAGACAACAAATACATTAATCAAGCATTTATTGTGCACCTGAAGTGCTTTGCTCTGGGGAAACCCAGTACCTACCTTCAAGGTGCCTGCATTCTAGAGAGGGGGCAGATAAATAAACATTTACAATAGAGGATGATAAATGACACAGTAGATACAAACACGGGATATTGGAGAAACACAGAGATGGATCACTTAACTCAGACTAGGTTTGTCAGGATGGAAAGGATAAAACTCACTTGTATTAGTTATTATTACTGTGAAACAAATTGCCATAAAATAAATGGCTTATAACAATAATAAGCATTTTTTCCCCCAATCTCACAGTTTCTCTGGGACAGGAATTTGGGATCCTTTAGCAGAGCAGTTCTGGCTGGGGTGTCTCACATGAGGAAGTATTGAGATATTAGCTCAGGCTACTGTCATTTAAAGGCTGGACTGGAGCTGAAGGATCTGCTTTCAAGGTGGTTCATTCACACGGCTTTTAAGGCTGAGTTGTTTGTTGGTGGGAGACCTCAGTTCCTTTCTATGGAGGCCTTACCACAGGACTGCTTGAGTGTTTTCATGACATGGATACTGGCTTCCTTTAGAGTGAGTGATCCAAGAGAGACCAAGGCAGAAACCCTACTGTCTTTTATGATCTAGCCTTGGAAACATCCCACCTGCACTTCTCTAGTGTTCTATGGGTATCACAGGCTGGCCTGGTAAAGTGAGGGAGGGGACTACACACAGTGTGAATACTGGGAGGTGAGAATCATTGGGGCCCTTTGGAGCTGGCTACCACACCAATCTTCAGGGATGCTTAGCGTCTGTGATTTGATGCTAGTCCCTGGAGCATTAACTCATTTGGGCCTTGGCAACCACATTGGTACTGTGAGTCTTTGATTTTTCATATGTTACACAGGTTTCTGATGCTACTATTCTTATTTGAATCATATGGAGTAACAAGATGTTAGCAAAACAGTGGATACAAATGCTTCTTAACTCAATGCTACTGATGTATTAATCCTAGTGGTGACACTGACAGTTAATAGGTTTCAGACAACATCACAGAAGAAAACATATTTGCTGTTAAACATGAGAATTACAAAATAATTGTTCTTTCTAATAGTGTCACTGAGATATCATCATGTGGCTCCAAGTGGGAATCTCTTTCCCTGGAGGTTTGACAATTAGTCATTTGCACATACTGGCTCATATTGTGTGTAGCTCCAGTGTGAGTTTCAAGCGTATCATGCAATGGACCATTTAATACTCAGTAATGTAAGCATCCTCCAGATCCTATCTCAGAAAAGCGATGAAGCCAGTTAGTATTTGGGACTTGAGGCCTGAAACCTTTCTTTTGTTGAATAGGGAAAGTGGATGTTGATGATTGAAACTTGATGCCCATTACGTTTATTAGATAATAGTATTTTGCTAATACCATTTCCAGTTCTATGGTTGTGTCAAAAGGTGGTTTAGAAAGCGGCGTCAACTCTTCTTAATTCCAGCTAGTCCAAAAGGCCACCCTACTTATAAACTTACCATCTACGTACAATGTGCTTCTAATATAAACTTTACTTCAAGATTCTGGATTCAGTCTTTTAAGTCCCTTATATATAAAAATTACGGCTGCTGCTGTTCCAGACAGTCACTTGCCTGCCTGTATTAACATAGTTCCACATTAACATAGCTCAGACTTTGCAGCTTGTTAAATTTTGGCATCTGCATTTATCCATGTAGGATCTGGCCCCTTTCTCCCAATTTGTCATTATGGGTGAGCTCTGAATTGATTGTGCTTATAGAGCATTTTCTGCCTGTGTCTTGCTAGTAGCACAAATTGGTTATTAGCCTTCCCATTTAAAGCAGACTTGCTGCTTTACAGCCACTCTGACATGCTGAGAGAGCCCACAATTTCAGTACTAAGGCTTGTTAGAGTCTAATGCACTTATTATAGTATTTTCCATAGCTTGTCATTTGATGAAAGCAGAGCTGCATTCACGAACAAAGATCCAAGATGCAGAGATTGCCGAGTATATATATTTTTATCTTCTTCGTATAACTCATCTTCCCTTAGTCTCTGTAGGAACCCCGTCACTTACAGCCTCTTTGTGTATAGCCACAGTGATTTGTTTATCCTGTTTTTAACGTAGGCGCTGGGACACATGTTCCTCAACTTAAATGGGTTGTATAATTTGGACACGTGTTCAGTTTCATCTCCTCGTAGTCCTCCCAATGTCTTTTTTTCCCATTTTTACCTATAAAAGACCATATTCCCTCTTCCTGGGGATACCCCTTTTTCTCTCTTTCATTTCTCTTGACTGCTGTCATATCTGTTAGACTTCTGTCTTAGGCAATTTTGAGAAAAGAAGTTGGGCATGCAAGGGAAAACTGAGGGTACCCTTTCAATATTGGGGATCTGAAGACCATGGGGAGTTGGGAACTCTGAAAGAGTAGGAATAGAATATTAAGTCAAAAAGCTTTTAGGAAAATTTGGAGACTTTGATATAGAATTACACCCGTAAAATTCTTTAGCTCTTTCACACCCTTATGGTGTGTATTCTCTCTTTTCTAGTTCCTCTGAATTGCCAGCACCTCTCCTCCTTTTACCCCTTACTCGTTTGTACTTCCCCATGTACACTGGGAGATCCCTCGACCTTAAAGCAATCTGACCCTGTATGTATTTCCCTCAGTCTGTACCAGCCTCACAATATAAGTGAGGCCAAACTCTAATAGATCAGTTACTTAGCTCCCCTGGCCACATCCAGGTTCCTTCCTCTGATGGTAAAAGAGAGGGGAATCACTGGGAGTATCTCACACAAATTAAACTCTGTTTCTCACTGGGCTATTCACTTTCAGGTAGCTCTGGGGGCTCTTTCAGATACCCCTGAATTACCTAGCCAAGTCCCTGATTTACCTGTTGAATGTTGGTCAAGTAATATTTCATGATAGGGTCTCTAGCCCTTTTTTTGTCCACAGCAGTCTCCCTTTAAGCATTATCTCTCTGTCTTGATAGCCAACTTATTTACGGATATTACTGAGATTTCTGGTACATAACATTTTACCTTTTCCCTTCCTACATCTTATTTTCTTAATGCAAGGGGAAAGTATATTGAAATGATAAGGTTTGAATCTCTACAAGTTCCTTCTGTTTCTCTCCTTAGCTACATTTTGAACTGCCCTGCTTCTGGTCTGAACTCTGAAAACTAGAGGCACTGTCCCAGGTTTCACCTCTCTCCATATGATGTCCTCTGCATCCCCTGAAGGTCCCATTCCATCAACACTCCAAGTCCTGTCAGTAATTTTGTCAGAGAAAATTGTGATGATCAGAGGTTCACACCTCATATTTACCACTTCCATATACATCTGTCTAGATGCTTTTTTCCCCTGTTTTAGAGGAAGGGGCAGTGCAATGTAGACCATGTGTTTTGGCACCATGCAGATAAAATTTGAAACATGGCTCTGCAATTTCCTAGCTAAGGAACAGTGGTCAAATTATTTATCATCTAAAAAGTGTCCTTATGTGCAAATTGAGGATAATAACCATTGGAGGGGTTTGATTAAATAAGATAATAAATTTACATGCCTAAGCAAGTGCTTGGAATCCAGCAGACTGTTAACAGTTGTCAGCTTCATTCCTTGCTCCTTACCTCTTCCCAGCTGAGTCTGCTATATCTTCTGGGGTCTTATTCCATCAGTCCTAAATTTTAGGATCCAACCCTTCAACTATGTACTCACTCTTTCATATTAGAATTTTCTGTTTTTTTTCCATTTAGCTATTGCTCCAATTCCCCCTTCTTTATATCCTAGCTTTTTGAGAAGTTTATCTAAACTATCATGTCCCATTTATTACTGCACGGATCAATGATTGTTTGGCTTTCACCTGCATCTCACTATTGAAATTGCTCACACCAAGGTTTCTAATACCTGCTGAATTGCCAAGTATAATGGATACTTTTCAGTCCTTACCTTCCTTGATCTGTTTATAGCATTTTACAACACTTATCCATTCTTTAGAATTGTTTCCTATTTTAGATTCTTCTCTACCTCTCTGAGTGCTGCCACATTCTCTTTATAAACTTTATTCTGCTGTCTACCACTTTAATGTCAGTATGCCAGTCTCTTGTCCTCTCTTTCTTCTCTTTTCTCTCTGCCCTTCACTCTTGCTCTCTCCCCTTTCTCTTTAATTCACTTCTCTCAGGGTGTTTTCTTTCTACCCAACAAATGCAGAATACCAAATACATGTAGAATATCCACTGAGACAAAGATACAACAGACCATGATTACATAAAATTGTATGGATGAATCTCAAAAACATCGTTTTGAAGAGAAGAAACCAAACATACAAAAGACTAAATATTGTATGCTTGCATTTACATGAAGTTCATGAAAGGTTGGAATTAACATATGTTATTAGAAATCAGAACAGTGGTTGCCTGTGGGGGAATGGGAATTGACTAGAATGGTTCCTTGCAAACTTTCTGGGGTTGAGGGACATGTTCTATATTTTGATTGGAGTGTTGGTTACATGGGTCTATATATTTTTCAAAATTTATTGAATTGTGTACCTGAGATCTGGGCATATCATTGTATGTAATATTTACTTCAAAAGAGAAGGAAAAGGTCATTGAGAGAGGTAGAGATGGTGGTAGAAAGTAAATGTTACCCTCGCTCCTCCATATTCCCCCCCACCTCCCATAGGCGTTTCAAAGTGTTCTGTATTAAGCAGGATGGGTCTGCTTCATTAGAGGGTGCTTTTGACAAGGACATAGATTTTGTAGTTTAGAGGGCTGCCCGTCAGGGTATGTCCTAGAACTGAAGAAGTATGAAGGAAAGACATCTCCATATGCTAGTCCTAAGTTGAGACTGACATTCAAAATGTCAAATATTTAGTTGCATGAAGGGAATAATATTTAACAGCTTTATATACAGTACAAACACTGAATTAATGGAACTGTGTGCTTGAAGTACTTGGTTTTTATGTTTCAGATCTGTTCAGCATGCTAGGGGTAGAAAGAGGGTTGGAAAGGGAAGTATGCCAACTTGCCAAATTCTGTGTACACAATTTATTTGAGGCAATTCTGGTAAGAATGCACTAAAATATAAGTATATTTACTGACATTTATAATTATGATGCCAATAACTCTGATCTAAACAAGGAAAAGTGAATACCCGTGGGAAAAATTCATTTGCCTATTTAAGTAATCAAAACATAATTTCTAAAACTCAAGATATCTTAATATATATGCATCGATTTAGTGTACTTAGTTGAAGACTGAGGTAATGGGGCAAAGCATCTTGACTGGCTCTGATTGATTCTCTCTCCTATAAGGATGCATTGACTCACAGATCTCCAAGTGGCCTGCCATACCGTCTAGATCTACCGTATTTTTTTCTGGAGAGAGGAGCCTTTGGTTGATAACATCTTCGTTTACACTCGAAAGTGGCAAGTGGTTACGTACAATGACTTGTATCTTTTTAAAGAGGTAACACTATATATTTTGATTGTGAAAGTTCAGCATGTTTGTGTTTTCCTGATAAAAGATGCTTCATTTTCTTTGTGTTTCATAGAGTAGTTTGGCTTTCACTCTTGGTTATTTCATTAGTTAGCCGAAATTGGAACCAGTTTTTTTCTGTCACGGTACCATGAAGATAATTCTGGGAAAGCAAGAAGGATGAGAAACAGTTTTCTGGTTCAGTCCTTTTTTTCCTATTCATTCTAGTCGTCTTAATGAAAGATTTGTATCCAGGTTGAACTTTCTTCCTTTTTATGCTGTTTTTGTCTCATCATAATATTTCCTCACTTTAATTAAGGCAACGTGTTCTACTACCATGGAAATGAATTCAAAGTCACAGGTTTGGCATACTGGTTCCATTTCTTTACCAGGAAAGGTATATGTGCTGAGAAGCCAAGCCTCTGTTTAAGCATAAACCCACATGGTGGTCTCTAAAACTAGGAAGGCTAATATGATAGAGTCGTCAAGTAGATGTTTTATTTTTATTTTTTTAAACTTTTTATTTTATATTGGAGTATAGGTGATTAACAATGCTGTTTTAGTTTCAGGTGTACAGCAAAGTGATTCAGTTATACGTATACATGTATCTATTCTTTTTCAAATTCTTTTCCCATTTAGGTTGTTACGTAATATTGAGCAGAGTTCCTTGTGCTATACAGTAAGTCCTTGTTGGTTATACATTTTGAATATAACAGTGTGTACCTGTCAGTCCCAAACTCCCTAACTATCCCTCCCCGCCATGCATCTCCCCGACCCCCAGTAACCATAAATTCATTCTCTAAGAATGAGTCTGTTTCTGTTTTGTAAACAAGTTCATTTGTGTCATTTTCTTTTTAGATTCCACATATGATATTTGTCTTTCTCTGTCTGACTTACTTCACTCAGTATGACAATCTCTAGGTCCACTGTTTACAATAGCCGAGACATGGAAGCAACCTAAAAGTCCATCGACAAATGAATGGATAAAGAAGATGTGATACATACATACAATAGAATGTTACTCAGCCATTAAAAAGAATGAAATAATGCCATTTGCAGCAACATGGATGAACCTAGAGTAGGCATTTTAAATAGCTAGTTTACTCCATGGTAAACCTTTGTAGCATATAAGGTTTCTCTTATAATGACTAATATCATATAAATCAATTAAACAATATTAGGGCTTTTACTTGTTATGAGTTAGATTTATAAAGTCCTTTTTATTCCACATAACACATCAACTAGTATACTTAGTGGTGATCTCCAAATACAGGCCATATGACTCTCACTCTCCGTAATTTGCCATGACCTTAGACATGTGTACATGAAAATTAATGTTTCATATACAGTTGTCTAGATGGGTATCTTTTGTGTATTTTCTCTAGGTCTCTCCCTCTCCCTCTCCACACACACAAACATATATATTTTTTGTGTATATATGTGTGTTTCAATGTGACCTGAAAAAATAGATTGATTACATAGCATCCTCAGTATTTTATTGCCTCCTCTCCTCCTCCCTTCCTCCCTTCTCCCTCTCCCTCTCTCTCTCCTGTCCCTCTCGCTCTCTCTCTTCTCCCCACCCTTAGCCCCCTTCCATGCATTCTTCTGGAAGAAATTTAGTGAGTAAACATGAGGAATTGATGTGGTCATCACCACCTTTAGGTTCAGTGAGCTTTTGGCTTTGTCCTTCCACACTGCTGTTCTGCACTTTTACAGAGCTGGTGCTGTGCATACAGATAGACACTTGGCTAGCAGAAATATACTTTTTGTGCTTTATTTCACATATCTGTGTATACACATTGCACATAGAGACATGGTTCACATTTCCCTGTCACAGGAAATGTCATCCAACATATTAATCATAAACATCCTAAAAATTGGATCTGATCTCTTTAATATCCTATTTGCTGTTGCAATGGAAATATTTCCTAATAAAAGTATTCAAGTCTGCCAAACCAATGTAGTGATCTCCAGTGTAACATACTGCTTTCCAAGTACTCTACAATTTTATGATACTAATGTCATGTCGCCAAACTTGGCCACCAAGCTTGCTCCAAAATGTTGAACTCTTAGCAAAAATGCTTTTATAATAACTCCCATTCCCTTGTCCAGACCAACTCTCAAATCTATGAAAGCATCCAAATTCATTATTAATTTTCTTGCTTCTCATTGAGTACTCTAATATAAAACTATCCATTTGAAAGCTCCTCATCTTTTTAGTCATTTTGTTTTGATTCTTTTTCTTTTATTTATTTTGTTCTATGCAAATTATTTTGAGAAGAAGGAAAAGGACACAAATAAAGATTTATATTTAAAGTCTTCTTTCTTACCACTGTTTGTATTTTCTTAGGGTAGTGAGTCAGTGTTTATGGGAATGGCATATATTTGTTTTCTTCAGTGGATTTTTTGGTCATGTATGTGTAAGACATTGATTTGCGATACTGATGCCCATTAGTCCTTCTTTGTTTTTAATGCTCTGAATCCTAATTTAAATATAATTTTCTCCAGCTTATGAGTACAGTTGTCAGTTAAAGCAACCAAAAACTCACAGGATCCCTGGAAGCAGAATGGTGGTGTTTGTAGGAAAGAGATATGTGAATTTCTAAGTGTCTTGGGGACTGATGTGAGAGAAAATTAAAGAATGGAGGGAAGGTGAAAGAGAGTCAAACTATTTTTCTTTTTGTTAGAATTAAAGTTTTATCACTTTGCTTCACTATTGAGGTTTATTGTAAATATGGACATAGGTATATGTAAAAATGTGCTGTTTGCCCACTCAAAAAATAGAAGTGCTGTTCCACTTCTACCATAGAACTGAAAATTCTGACCGTTAGCATTACTCCGTCTAATCTTAGAAAGACTATACTCTTGGGAAAGACTAAGGACAATTATTTTGGTTTCAGACCACTTTGGAATAGATAATTCTTTATGAGAATGGATATTTGCTACAGTTAATTTGAATTATTCACTGTCTCCATGAGAAATGGGTATTTGCTGCATTTACTTGGACTTATTCCCTGGAATAGTTCAAGGACAAGAAATTTGATGAACAAAGGAGAGACACAGAGGGTTGGCTCATGAAAGTGGGATGTCTGTAGCTGGGGATTGGCCAAAGCACTCACACTACTGCAGTCACCAAAGGTGAGGGACATAGGTAGAGAACAATGACAAGCTGCCTCACTCATGATTTTGTCTCAGGTTATTTATTCATTAATTTTTTCTCTGTTATGTATCTCAGATAGGGTTGGTCCATTAGTCTATGGCAGACAGTGTGGCACTTAGTTTTTCTGACATCATTTTTTAAAAGGTAGAGATAGGTTGCAAACAACACTAATTGATTTAAACTTTTCTTGAAGTTAACTATATTTTTGGTCTTTATCAACTCCTTTAATGTTTACTACTTACCAAGTGAAATTTTCTCTTATTTATTCCCAAATTACTTATTTCTCTGCCAAAGGAACACTTGTTAGTTCTAGTGTTCAACATAATGAATCTACATTCAACATTGCTATGCTTGTTTGTAATATTTGCAAATTGGTAAAGTATTAATACTTATTGATATGTGGGCAGCAGAGAAAACATGGAATCGAGACTACTGTTACATTTAGTAGGAATAAAATACTAGCAAGGCATTGTATACTGAGAACAAATGAGTGGTACTGAGAATTACTGTAATAAATTCAGGAAGGGAGAAATCATGGTGGACTAGGTATAAAAGTAAGGAGTCATGGGCAACTCAGTCCTGGATTTGCCCAAAATATGCTCCTGACAGTGTCAGAAATAAATGCTTTCATCTCAGCACAGTATAGTAACTCTTCTCTCAAGATGCAGTTGAGATATACGCCTTCCTCTTGCCCAGGTAACTTCCTTCATTCTGAGAACACGTTTAACTCAAATCTCTCCTTATACTTTATGTTTTTGGACTGGAATTCAATTTATAAAACTTTTAGAAATGTAGAGTCTTTTATCAGCCTCTTAGTCTCTTCAGTCATTTCAATTACCTTTAGTTGGACTTTCTCCCCATTGCTACTTCTTGAAGTGTGGTGTCAGCAGAGGGGCAGAGTATTACATGGGTTTCTGTACAGGATAGCATGATGTGTTCTATTTTGTTTCAAATGCTCCTCCTTGATTATATCTGGAACTTTGATGCCCTTTTTTTTTTTTTTTTTTT
>NC_041220.1:130674274-130683491 GCF_002837175.3 Physeter macrocephalus | reverse complement strand
TTGCGGAGCACAGGCTCCGGACACTCAGGCTCAGCGGCCATGGCTCACAGGCCCAGCCACTCGGCGGCATGTGGGATCTTCCCGGACTGGGGCACGAACCCGTATCCCCTGCATCGGCAGGCGGACTTTCAACCACTGCACCACCAGGGAAGCCCTGATGCCCATTTTTATAAAGAGAAATATTGTGTTTGCTCTCAGGATTTTTCCTGGGACTAAAACTTTTATCTTAGATTGTGCCATCTTTTAGATATAGTTTAGATTTGGCTTCTTATATTTCTAAGTTTCAAAATAACTCAATGTAATCTACAATCTTAGACATTCCTTTGTGCACACTCTTTTGAGATTATTTATAAAATAAGACCAATTTCAGGATTTATTTCTGCAGACCCTATTGTTTATGCTTTTTTCTATCCAAAGAAATAGCATGTCTTTAGTGAAAGCAATAAAGGTAACCCTTTATCTTCATGTTAACTTGTC
Source organism: Physeter macrocephalus (assembly GCF_002837175.3). Classification (NCBI taxonomy): domain Eukaryota; kingdom Metazoa; phylum Chordata; class Mammalia; order Artiodactyla; family Physeteridae; genus Physeter; species Physeter macrocephalus. The sequence continues at coordinate 130,683,014 of NC_041220.1, read as the reverse complement.
TCTAAGCTAGTTCCTTATCCATGACAAATCAGTCCTCCCTACCACCCTTCACTCAAAATTAATTAAAAAGTATCTTTTAGGGACTTCCCTGGTGGCGCAGTGGTTAAGACTCCACACTCCCAATGCAGGGGGCACAGGTTCAATCGCTGGTCAGGGAACTAGATCCCACATGCATGCCACAACTAAGGGGCCTGCCCGCCACAACTAAAACGTGGTGCAACCAAATAAATAAAATTAAAAAAAACAAAAACAAACAAAAGAAACAAAATAAAAGTATCTTTTGGTGTGGAACTTTGTCAGAGACATCTTTGTAAATCAGCATCTGATATAGTACATTGTATATAATAGTAAAGTTATGATAAATATGAATAGTACTTAAGCCTGTCTAGAGAGAGATCTTTCAGAAGTTTTCAGGCTTAGGGGTACTTTTCATTGTGATAACAACTTGGATAAAGCCAAATAAATCAGTATTCTATCCTGATAATCTATAAAAGTTGACTGATCAAGGCAACTATACTCTCTACTTGCATTTGGGAAAGAAAATAGAAGAAAGGAGTGATGAAAAGGAAAAAAAATAAGCTAAGAAAAGTGGAAAGCTCTCAGAAACAGATGGAGAAGGGATAGTTGAATATTACATTTTAATACCTAAGTATAGGACTGAAGATATAGTAAAAGAGAAGTATAATTTATAAATATGCAGTATTTAATCTGCTATCTCAAAAATAATATATATATTTTATCTCTGTTGATTATTTAGCCTATTAACTTTAAGGCCTGTAACTATGGGTCAGTTTTTTAGAGGGATTAGAATGATAGTTGAAAATTCAAGTCATAATGTGAACATATTCTGAATGAACCCGTTTGGCATCCCCTGTGCAAAAAGGCCATAAGAAAATGAAGATTAAATAGGAGGACTGAACAATGGAGAGTGAGGTACTGCCAAACTTGATGAGAAAACCTTTCTGTAATGGTTATTTATACATGCTTACCCCATATTCATTCTGCAGAATCGGTGGCTTTGTCTTCACCACTTCTTTAAAAGTGCTCTTGTTATGGTTAATAATGAATTCTTCATTTCTGAACCTAAAGTGTCTCTCCTCATTCTTATCCTGCTTGCCCTCTATATATAACCTGTGTTGATCCAGTCCAGCTTGGCCTGAGAACATATAGATGTGGGAGTTAGAATAATGTCAAAGTGACAGTCACAAATTAGTATTTCTGCCCACTCTTATGGAATCCAAGAACATCTAAAATTCCATCAGTGTTATTCTGGGAGCAGTGCTTCCTATGTGCTCTGTTGAACAATTCTTTACTACCTGTGGTATCTGCCATTTTTCTCCTTTTGTGCTACAGCTCAGAAACAGGCAGTTATGTCACAGGTCCTGGAGGAGGATATAACCACCCTTGCTGCCTGTTAAAGAGGACACTATCAACCTGCTATTTCCCAGTGTCCAGTGTCATCGGCACTGTGGTGACTTGATGCTGGTTACTGTTGTTGCCAGAGCAGCTTATTGTTTTTTATGGTCCCTATGTAAGTTGTGACATCGGTGTTAATTATTTAGACTTTCAGATATTTATGAAACTTATCATGAAACTGTGCATGAATCCTTGAAGACTGAATCTGGGAACAATCCTGAATCATTACTCATTAAAAAATAATAGCTTTATTGAGATATGATCCACATACCACACATTTCATCTGTTTAAAATGTACTGTTCACTGGTTTTTAGTATATTCACAGAGTTGTATAACGATCACCATAAGTGCTTTAGATCATTTCCGCATCCCCAGGTGAAATGCTGTACCTATTAGCCGTCACTGGTGATTACTCCTCAACTCCCAACCTTAGGCAAGATTTGCTTGCTTTGGACGTTTCATGTAAATGGAGTCATACAGTATGTGTTCTTTTGTGACTGGCTTTTCTTCACTTAGGATAATGTTTCCAAGGTTCATCTGTGTTGTAGCATGTGTCAGTATTTCATTCTTTTATATTGCTGGATAATATTCTATTGTATGGTTGTACCACACTTCATTTATCCATTCATAAATTGATGGACACTTTGGTTGCTTTCAATTTTTGGTTATTGTGAATAATGTTACTATAAACATTTGTGTATAAGTTTTTGTGTGGACATATGTTTGAAATCCCCTTGGTAATATACTTAGGAATGGAATTGCTGAGTCATATGGTAGCTCTATGTTTAACATTTTGAGGAATTGCCAGATGGTTTTAAAAGGTGGCTGCTTGATTTTACATTCCCACTGGCAACATATAAAGTTTTCACTTTCTTCACGTCCTCATCAATACTTGTTATATTCTGTCTTTTTTATAGCCATCTGAGTGGATGTGAAATGGTATCTTGTTGTGGTTTTGATTTTTCTTTCACTGATAGTTAATGAGGTTGAGCATCTTTTCATGTGTCTGTTGGACATTTTTATATCTTTCTTTTGAAAGCACTTATTCAGAACCTTTGTCCAATTCTTAGTTGGGTTTATTTGTCTTTTAATTATTGAGTTGTACAAGTTCTTTATAAATTCTAAATACAAGTCTCTTACCAGGTACATGGTTTGCAAAGATTTCCTCCTTTCTGTGGGTCGCATTTCCACTTTCTTGGTGGTAGCCCCTTTGAAGTACAAAAGCTTTTAATTTTTTATGAAGTCCAAGTTACATATATTTTTCTTTTATTGCTTGTGCTTTTGGTGTCATATTACGGAAGGCTTTGCCTAACCCAAGGTCACAGTGATTTTCTATATTTTCTTCTAAGAGTTTTATACTTTTAGTTCTTAAATTTAGGACTATAATACCTTGAGTTAATTTTTGTGTATGGTGTGAGGAAGGAGTTAATCTTCATTTTTTTCGGCATTTAAATCCAGTTGTTCCAGCATCATTTATTGAAAAGACTGTTCTTTCCCTATTGGAATGTCTTGTTGAAAATTAATCAATCCATTGTTTTTAAACCAAACTTCTGTGCCTCTAGTCTCTTTCTTAAGGATGAGGGTATTTCACCCACTCCCCGCCCCACAAGGAGGCCTCTCAGCTCCTCCTCTAAATAGAGTTCTAATTAGTCTACCCTGTGAGTTCTCCACATACTCATATTTCCAAATTACTTTGCAGCAGACAGTTCCAGACACTTCCTGATTAAAAACATTGTTCTTCCTTGCCCCCCAAACACCGATCATTCTTTTCTCCTGGTTTTCTAGTCTTCTCAGTTTACCTTGCCTTATTTCTCACTGTTCACATAATTTCACTTCCTGTTTCTGTGCTGGCTTCCAAATGTGTAATTTCAGTCCCGACATTTATACTGAGCTCCAGACCCATATCTCCTGGATGCCCAAGATTGAAATCAAATCCAACACAAATAAAAGTGAACTTTTTGTTATCTCTTCTCCCCTTGACATGCTCCATTTCTTCAATTCTCTATTTTAATTAATGTCACCACTATTCATGTAGTCCTGAAGTTGGAATTCCTAGAGTTATTGTAGACTCCTCTCTGCCTCATCCCCCCATCACTATGTTCTGTTGATTCTACCTTGGGACTCTAATATCTGATCCTTACTGTCCATCTTCTGCCTTAGTTATATCCTGATCATTTTCATCTTCATTTTGTGTTGGCCTACCTAATCTTTGTGCTGCTAGTTTTACTCTTTCCAACCTATTCTTCATGATGAGTCTAGAATTATTTTTCTTAACATAAATTTTGTGATGTTATTCCTTCCTACAGACACTCCAGACCTTCATGGGTTCTTATTGCCCAGAAGATCAAGTTCTTTGCAAAGTGTGTCAGGCCTCCTCTTCTTACTTTTGTAGCCTGTTTCCTGCCACTTCCCTCCCTAATCCACTGTTCCTAGCCATGTTAAGCTATTACTATTTGTTGAACAAGCTTTTCTCTTTTGTGCTTCCTTTTATTTTTTAATATTTTTTGGCACATGCTATTTTTGCTATCTAAACTGCTTTGAATCCTTCAAGATGAAAGTATAATTTCCTCTAATGTTTCTTCCAGCTTACCCAGGTATTTAACTTTCTTCTTGTGCATTTTCCCTGAGTACTTACTAATGTTATAGCATTTACCCCGTTGAATAATAACTGTTTGAGCATTCCTAAATAATGAGCATAAATCAGTTTTCAATCAGTATCTGTTGCTTAAAGTATATGCTCAGTAATGATTTATTTAATTATTGAATGAATAATAAATTTTTTGTCAGATTTTTCTGCTGTTTCCTAAATAATGAGCATAAATCAGTTTTCAATCAGTATCTGTTGCTTAAAGTATATGCTCAGTAATGATTTATTTAATTATTGAATGAATAATAAATTTTTTGTCAGATTTTTCTGTTTAGTTTATGAGAGAACCATTATTTTTATCTTACATATTTTATAGAAACTTACTGAAAATACAAATTTAATAGAATATTAATAGATTTCTACCCAAAAAACAGTGTTCTAGTGGGATTTTCTTTCCCTTAACAGTGTGGGGTTTGGACTTTTTCTTTCTTGTTTTCAGTGTGATGAAATCTACAGAGTTTAAAACAGGATACAAGCTGATGAAAGAAAATTCTTTTAAATCTATATAAAAATTTACTTAAGTTTTCAGAAGCCCACCATGAACTGAAATTATACCTCAGACATTATATATGGGTGGTTTCATGACTTTTTCCTTTATGCTGTTTAAAAGTGTCATATAAAGTGGTTCTTTACTTTTGTTTCTTGATTTAGTAACCGTGATTTCTGAATGAGTCCCCTATGGTCCGATATGTCTGAAGCTCAGTGGGGTTTGCAGTTGCATGGAAATCATGACTCGTCACATTTGGCATTGAAATGGAAGTAGATTGTAAAGATGGGGCATGGTACTGACAGTAATAATTGTAAGTTAACTCTTCATGGCAAGATACAATGAAGAGTAATTGAATTACACAAAATGTACCTAGAAATTACTCTGAGATGTTAATTTCTATGCTTTGTTTAACTGTAGTTTATACTTTTTCTGTTATTTGGGTTCAGGGCATTTTATGCCTGTGGAGAAATAATGATTGCTTGTTTCATGGAATTTTTGGTAAATGACAGGCTTTAATGAGTAATAAATTTCCTTTGAAGAAGAAGACAGTTATTTAGCATCCTGAGTGTTTTGAGGGTAGTTTTATTTTATTAGTTTTCTTTTACATGTTGTATAAAATTTGGCTATTAGCTATGAGCGTGGAAGAAAATAAGACCAACTTGATCCTTAATTTGACATGTATTAATTATAAATTTTACTATGTCTCTTATATGTCAGGCATTGCAGTAGAGGTAAGAAAGAGAACATGATCTTAAAGAATTCATATACCAGAGAGTTAGAAGAGAGTATTAAGCAAATGAGTTATAGCTTAAAGTGGCAAATACTGTAAAAATGTTGTGAAAATGAACTTCTAGATAGGTGGATATGACCTGGGGTTAAGGAAGCCTTTACATAGAAGGCAACTTTGCACTGTATCTTGGAGGATGAATGGGAATTATCAGGGCAAAAAAGAGGAAGATTATTTCATACAGAGGGAGCAGCATGTTCATAAGTTTGGATTTATCAAGGGATGATGTTTTCATGAAATAAAGAGATTGTGATGGAAGAGACTGCAGAATTTTAAGTTGCTGCAGTGACTCCTTGTTGGTTGGACCAAATCTGAATACTTCAACAACGCATGCAAGGATATTCTATTTAATAGCTCCAGTAAATGTATATCCATTATTGATTCTGCCTACTTACTCCTGTAGTCCCTTTGCTTTAATGGCTTGGTCTCATTAATGTATTGCACATGTGCCTGAAAACCTTCTTGACAAATCTAACATTATTGTAACTCTTCCCTTACTTTGGACACCCCCCTCTCCACCTGTTGCCATCATAGTTCTCTAATTGTTTAAGATACGTGTATTTACAGTATGAACATTTGTGGAGCAGAGACTATGTACCTTCTACTCCTGTTATTTACAGTGCTCAGCAAAGAGCAACTAACCATAGGAAATTTATAAATTACTGAGAATAGCTACTGTAGCTCTAAATAAATTTTTATATATTTTACCTCTGTAGCCTCTGTATTAATTTTTATTTAGTTTGATTTTTCAAGGGCATCTGTATTTTGTGAAAACACATGTAGGGAAGTGTGTTTGAGACCTGTCTCTGCTACTTATTTATTATATGAATATAAAATTAAATGTCATGGCATGGACTAAGTGATATGTAGAATCCCTTATAGTTCAAAATATTCTTCTGGAATAGGGTAAGGAGAACTCTGGATGATTTTGATATGAGTATGTATTTATATTCTCTGTCCCCTAACTCCCATACTGCCAGGTATGATGATTCCCATATTTACTTTTGTGATTGATTTTCTCATATCTGTAATGATCTCAAAGATTGCTATAAAATTCTCAAATAAAATTATAATTAATTCATTTAGATATTTTGAAAAACATGCCCTGCAGTATACTCTATATATGTAATTTCCAGGAAAAGGGATCCAATAGACAAAGTTACAAGAAGAGTTGGGACATATCATTCTAGGTCTTAGCAATAGATGCTCTCTAAGTAAGTAAGATGCATATGACCAGTGCCAGTTTTGGTTTTGATTCTGGTTATCTATTGTTGTGGAACTCACTCCCAAACTTAGGAACTTAAAAAACAACTTTATTTAGCTTTCAAATTTGCAGGGGTCAGTGGGGAAGGGTCATGTTTGCTCCACAAAGTATCAGCTGGGGTGGCCTGATTGGGGGGCTGGAGGATCGTTTCCAAAATGACTCACTTACATGGCTTTGACTCAAGTTGGCAGGGAACTCAGTTGGGGCTGAAGGCCAGGCACCTTGGTTCCTTTCTACATAGGCCTCTCTGTGGTGTACTTGAACTTCCTCACAGAATGGTGGCTGAGTTCCAAGAGAGAGTGTCCCAAGAGTCAGGAAGTGGAAGCTGACAGTGTTTTTAAAGCCTGGTGTGGAAACTGCCACTGCATTACTTCTGATTTATTCTATTAGTCTATCGGTTGCAGAGCCCGGATTTGAGGAGAGTAGACATTTACGCCACCTCTAGACGGGACTGTATCAGGTAATTTGAAGGAATGTTTTTAAACTGCCACTTGTTTCTTCAGTGAAAATAGTATCATTGTTTTTATTATGGTGCTTATTTTCATTGTAAAAAAAGTCAAACAATACAGAAAATTTCCAGGGCTCATTTGATACGAAATTTGGAAATATTCCAAGTCTGCTTTAGTAACACTCTTCTGTATCTAGTCATCTGTCTAGTGATGTCTACCTTAATGCTGCCTTAAGTTAGCTAATCACACATTTGTGTTTTATAAACAAAATATTTACATTTGAGATTTAGTATGTTAATTCTCTGCTTCCATTCAAGGCTTTCGTTACAGTTTAGGCTTAGAGGTGAATTTGTATGTGTGTGTGTGTGTGTGTGTGTGTGTGTGTGTGTGATGGGCATGCGCATGCATGCATGCTGTTCTTTATGGAACACTTTCACTCTGTCATTTTTCAAATCTCTCTGACCTTTCACCAGCTTTAAGTCCTCTTTTCTACCAGGCTTACAGTAGATACTCCAGAGGAACAGTGGGAATTCCCTTTGAAGGAAGATGGTGAAAGCACTGAGAGTATAGCATTTCTATTTTAGAATCTTAATATTGGAAAAGTGCTTTGAAACTCATATAGTTCAGGTATTCATCAACCAATTGCTTGAATTCCTTCTGTAACATTTCTGCCAAGTAATTATCCAGCCTATGCCAGAATAGTTCCAGTGGTAGAAGAAGGTCTGCTAGTCTTGTGTGATAGCCAGCTTCATCTTCAAATATTTCTGCATTTTATTCCTCTTATTGAGCTGAACTTCTATCTCTGTAACTTCTTATACACGAAATTCTAAACCCTCTTGCCCATGAAAAGCCTTCAGAACTGAAGATATTTATCATGGCTATTTATTGTTCTGTTAACTTTTCTTACTCCAAACTAACAGTCTTTTTTCCTTCAATTGTTCCTCTTGACATAGGTTCAGGTGATTTTCCACCTAACCACTTACTTTGAGTATATTCTAGTTTGTTGATGTTCTTGAATATTATTTAGTATTTAAGAAGAAAATAACACTATTGTTAAATACTAAACAGTGTTTAAGAACCAAATACAGCACCCCAGAAGCAGTCCGACAGGGAACCCTCCCATGATGTTCTTAGCTGTTTATTTTCAATATAGAACAGGTTGCAAGGTGCCTGCTGGAGTTCCAAGACTGGCTCAATCTCTTCTTCACATTTTGTCTCCTTCAAACTGTGTTGTGACTGAACTATGTATTTTAAATCTGGAAGAGGAGAAGTCTGTGTCATTTATTTCTAATGCAGTAGACACCTAGTTCCTTTTCCTTCTAGTCTATTCAGAATTTAGCAATTGTGAAATGTACTGAAGCATTTAGTAGGCAAAATGACTTTCCAACTTTGTCATTCTTTTCTTTTTTAAAAATTAAATTAAATTAATTTATTTTTAAACATCTTTATTGGAGTATAATTGCTTTACAATGGTGTGTTAGTTTCTGCTTTATAACAAAGTGAATCAACTATACATACACATGTATCCCCATATTTCTTCCCTCTTGCATCTCCCTCCCTCCCACCCTCCCTATCCCACCCCTCTAGGTGGTCACAAAGCATCGAGCTGATCTCCCTGTGCTATGCGGCTGCTTCCCACTAGCTATCTATTTTACGTTTGGTAGTGTATGTATGTCCATGCCACTC
>NC_041220.1:130672036-130674231 GCF_002837175.3 Physeter macrocephalus | reverse complement strand
TCTCTCACTTTGTTACAGCTTACCCTTCCCCCTCCCCATATCCTCAAGTCCATTCTGTAGTACGTCTGTGTCTTTATTCCCGTCTTACCCCTAGGTTCTAAATGACCTTTTTTTTTTATTCCATATATATGTTGGCATACGGTGTTTGTTTTTCTCCTTCTGACTTACTTCACTCTGTATGACAGTCTCTAGGTCCATCCACATCTCTACAAGTGACCCAATTTCGTTCCATTTTATGGCTGAGTAATATTCCATTATATATGTGTGCCACATCTTCTTTATCCATTCATCTGTCAGTGGACACTTAGGTTGCTACCATGTCCTGGCTATTGTAAATAGAGCTGCAATGAACATTGTGGTACAAGACTCTATTTGAATTATGGTTTCTCCGGGTATATGCCCAGTAGTGGGATTGCTGGGTCGTATGGTAATTCTATCTGTACTTTTTTAAGGAACCTCCATACTGTTCTCCATAGTGGCTGTATCAGTTTACCTTCCCACCAGCAGTGCAAGAGTGTTCCCTTTTCTCCACACCCTCTCCAGCATTTATTGTTTGTAGATTTTTTGATGATGGCCATTCTGACCAGTGTGAGATGATATTTCATTGTAGTTTTGATTTGCATTTCTCTAATGATTAGTGATGTTGAGCATTCTTTTGCTGTGCAAAAGCTTTTAAGTTTCATTAGGTCCCATTTGTTTATTTTCGTTTTTATTTCCATTTCTCTAGGAGGTGGGTCAAAAAGGATCTTGCTGTGATTTATGTCATAGAGTGTTCTGCGTATGTTTTCCTCTAATAGTTTGATAGTGTGTAGCATTACATATAGGTTATTAATCCATTTTTAGTTTATTTTTGTGTATGGTGTTAGGGAGTGTTCTAATTTCATTCTTTTACATGTAGCTGTTGAGTTTTCCCAGCACCACTTATTGAAGAGGCTGTCTTTTCTCCACTGTATATCCTTGCCTCCTTTATCAAAGATAAGGTGACCATATGTGTGTGGGTTTATCTCTGGGCTTTCTATCCTGTTCCATTGATCTGTATTTCTGTTTTTGTGCCAGTACCATACTGTCTTGATTACTGTAGCTTTGTAGTATAGTCTGAAGTCCGGGAGCCTGATTCCTCCAGCTCTGTTTTTCGTTCTCAAGATTGCTTTGGCGATTCGGGGTCCTTTGTGTTTCCATACAAAGTGTGAAATTTTTTGTTCTAGTTTTGTGAAAAATGCCAGTGGTAGATTGATAGGGATTGCATTGAATCTGTAGATTGCTTTGGGTAGTCTAGTCATTTTCACAATGTTGATTCTTCCAATCCAAGAACATGGTATATCTCTCTACCTAGAGAATGGGCAGCCTTGTCTTGTTCCTGATCTTAGTGGAAATGGTTTCAGTTTTTCACCATTGAGGACAATGTTGGCTGTGGGTTTGTCATATATGGCCTTTATTATATTGAGGTAAGTTCCCTCTGTGCCTACTTTCTGGAGGCTTTTTATCATAAATGGGTGTTGAATTTTGTTGAAAGCTTTCTCTGCATCTGTTGAAATGATCATATGTTTTTTCTCCTTCAATTTGTTTATATGGTGTATCACATTGACTGATTTCCGTATATTGAAGTATCCTTGCATTCCTGGGATAAACCCTGCTAGATCATGGTGTATGATCCTTTTAATGTGTTGTTTTATTCTGTTGGTTAGTATTTTGTCAAGGATTTTGTCATCTATGTTCATCCGTGATGTTGGCCTATAGTTTTCTTTCTTTGTGACATCTTTGTTTGGTTTTGGTATCAGGGTGATGTTGCCCTCGTAGAATGAGTTTGGGAGTGTTCCTCCCTCTGCTATATTTTGGAAGAGTTTGTTGAGTCTTCTCCCTTTTTTTCTTGTTGAGTCTGGCTAATGGTTTATCAATTTTGTTTATCTTCTCAAAGAACCAGCTTTTAGTTTTATTGATCTTTGCTATCGTTTCCTTCATTTCTTTTTCATTTATTTCTGATCTGATCTTTATGATTTCTTTCCTTCTGCTAACTTTTGAGGTTTTTTGTTCTTCTATCTCTGATTGCTTTAGGTGTAAGGTTAGGTTGTGTGTTTGAGATGTTTCTTGTTTCTTAAGGTAGGATTGTATTGCTATAAACTTCCCTCTTAGAACTGCTTTTGCTGTATCCCATAGGTTTTGGGTTGTCTTTTTTTTTTTTTGTCATTTGTTTCTAG
>NC_041220.1:130670058-130671542 GCF_002837175.3 Physeter macrocephalus | reverse complement strand
ATACGATTTCAATTTTCTTAAATTTACCAAGGCTTGATTTGTGACCCAAGATATGATCTATCCTGGAGAATGTTCCATGAGCACTTGAGAAGAAAGTGTATTCTGTTGTTTTGGATGGAATATCCTATAATTATCAATTAAGTCCATCTTGTTTAATGTATCATTTAAAGCTTGTGTTTCCTTATTTATTTTCATTTTGGATGATCTGTCCATTCGTGAAAATGGGGTGTTAAAAGTCCCCTACTATTATTGTGTTACTGTCGATTTCCCCTTTTATGGCGGTTAGTATTTGCCTTATGTATTGAGGTGCTCCTATGTTGGGTGTATAAATATTTACAATTGTTATATCTTCTTGGATTGATCCCTTGAGCATTATGTAGTGTCTCCCTTTGTCTCTTGTAATAGTCTTTGTTTTAAAGTCTACTTTGTCTGATATTAGAATTGCTACTCCAGCTTTCTTTTGATTTCCATTTGCATGTAATATCTTTTTGCCTCCTCTCACTTTCAATCTGTATTTGCCCTTTGTCTCTTGTAATAGTCTTTGTTTTAAAGTCTACTTTGTCTGATATTAGAATTGCTACTCCAGCTTTCTTTTGATTTCCATTTGCATGTAATATCTTTTTGCCTTCTCTCACTTTCAATCTGTATATGTCCCTAGGTCTGAAGTGGGTCTCTTGTAGACAGCCTATATATGGATCTTGTTTTTGTTTCCGTTCAGCTAGTCTATGTCTATTGGTTGGAGCATTTAATCCATTTACATTTAAGGTAATTATCGATATGTATGTTCCTATTACCATTTTCTTAATTGTTTTGGGTTTGTTATTGTAGGTCTTTTCCTTCTCTTGTGTTTTCTGCCTAGAGAAGGTCCTTTAGCATTTGTTGTAATGCTGGTTTGGTTGTGCTGAATTCTCTTAGCTTTTGCTTGTGTGTAAAGGTTTTAATTTCTCCGTCAAATGTGAATGAGATCCTTGCTGGGTAGCATAATGTTGGTTGTAGGTTTTCCCCTTTCATCACTTTAAATATGTCCTGCCACTCCCTTCTGGCTTGCAGAGTTTCTGCTGAAAGATCAGTTGTTAAACTTACCGGGATTCCCTTGTATGTTATTTTTTGTTTTTCTCTTCCTGCTTTTAAGATTTTTTCTTTGTATTTAATTTTTGATAGTTTGATAAATATGTGTCTTGGCATGTTTCTCCTTGGATTTATCCTTTATGGGACTCTCTGTGCTTCGTGGACTTGATTAACTATTGCCTTTTCCATGTTAGGGAAGTTTTCAACTATAATCTCTTCAAATATTTTCCCAGACCCTTTCATTTTCTCTTCTTCTTCTGGGACCCCTATAATTCGAATGTTGGTGTGTTTAATGTTGTCCCAGAAGTCTCTGAGACTGTCCTCAATTCTTTTCATTCTTTTTTCTTTATTCTGCTCTGCAGTAGTTATTTCCACTGTTTTATCTTCCAGGTCACTTATCTGTTCTACTACCTCAG
>NC_041220.1:130643706-130669850 GCF_002837175.3 Physeter macrocephalus | reverse complement strand
ATTCTATTTCCAAGATTTTGGATCATCTTTACTATCATTATTCTGAATTCTTTTTCAGGTAGACTGCCTATTTCCTCTTCATTTGTTAGGTCTGGTGGGTTTTTACCTTGCTCCTTCATCTTCTGTGTGTTTCTCTGTCTTCTCATTTTGCTTAACTTACTGTGTTTGGCATCTCCTTTTCACAGGCTGCAGGTTCGTAGTTCTCATTGTTCTTGGTGTCTGCCCCCATTGGGTAAGGTTGGTTCAGTGCATTGTGTAGGCTTCCTGGTGGAGGGGACTAGTGCCTGTGTTCTGGTGGATGAGGCTGGATCTTGTCTTTCTTGTGGGCAGGTCCACGTCTGGTGATGTGTTTTGGGGTGTCTGTGACCTTATTATGATTTTAGGCAACCTCTCTGCTAATGGGTGGGGTTGTTTTCCTGTCTTGCTAGTTGTTTGGCATAGGGTGTCCAGCACTGTAGCCTGCTGGTCATTGAGTGGAGCTCGGTCTTGGCGTGGAGATGGAGATCTCTGGGAGATTTTTGCCATTTGATGCTACATGGAGCTGGGAGGTCTCTTGTGGACCAGTGTACTGAACTTGACTCTCCCACCTCAGAGGCACAGCCCTGACGCCTGGCCGGAGCACCAAGAGCCTGTTTTCCACACTGCTCAGGATAAAAGGGAGGAAAAAGAAAGAAAGAAAAAGATAAAATAAAATAAATTGAAATGAAATGAAGTAAAATAAAGTTATTAAAGTAAAAAATAATTATTAAAAAAAATTTTTAAAGTAATAAAAAAAGAAGAAAGAAGAGAGCAACCAAACCAAAAAACAAATCCACCAACGATAACAAGTGCTCAAAAGTATACTAAAAAAAAGGAAAAATGAAAACAAAAAAAACCCAGGCAGACAGAACCCTAGGACAAATGGTAAAATCAAAGCTATACAGACAAAATCACACACAGAAGCATACACATACACACTCGCAAAAAGAGAAAAAGGGGGAAAAAAGTATATATCATTGGTCCCAAAGTCCACCTCCTCAATTTGTGATGATGCGTTGTCTATTCAGGTTTTCCACAGATGCAGGGTACATCAGGTTGATTGTGGAGATTTAATCCGCTGCTCCTGAGGCTGCTGGGAGAGGTTTCTCTTTCTCTTCTTCTTTCGCACAGCTCCTGGGATTCAGCTTTGGATTTGGCCCTGCCTCTGCGTGTAGGTCGCATGAGGTCATCTGTTCTTTGCTCAGACAGGACGGGGTTAAAGTAGCAGGTGATTAGTGGGCTCTGACTCACTCAGGCCAGGGGGAGAGAGGGGTATGGATGGGGGGCGAGCCAGTGGCGGCAGAGGCCGGTGTGATGTTGCACCTTCCTGAGGCATGCCGTGCGTTCTCCCGGGGAAGTTGTCCCTGGATCATGGGACGCTGGCAGTGGCGGGCTGCACAGGCTCTGGGGAGGGGAGGTGTGGAGAGTGACCTGTGCTCGCACACAGGCTTCTTGGTGGCAGCAGCAGCAGCCTTAGCGTCTCATGCCTGTCTCTGGGGTCCGCACTGTTAGCTGCAGCTTGCACCCGTCTTTGGAGCTCCTTTCAGCGGTTCTCTTAATCCCCTCTCCTCGTGCACCACGAAACAAAGAGGCAAGAAAGAGTCTCTTGCCTCTTCAGCGGCTCTAGACTTTTTCCTGGACTCCCTCCCAGCTAGCCGTGGCACACTAGCCCCCTTCAGGCTGTGTTCACGCAGCCAGCCCCAGTCCTCTCCCTGGGATCCGACCTCCAAAGCCCGAGCCTCAGCTCCCAGCCCCCGCCCACCCCGGCGGGTGAGCAGACAAGCCTCTCGGGCTGGTGAGTGCTGGTCGGCACCGATCCTCTGTGTGGGAATCTCTCCGCTTTGCCCTCCGCACCCCTGTGGCTGCGCTCTCCTCCACGGCTCCAAAGCTTCCCCTGTCCGCCGCCCACAGTCTCCTCCTGCAAAGGGGCTTCTAGTGTGTGGAAACCTTTCCTCCTTCACAGCTCCCTCCTAGAGGTGCAGGTCCCGTCCCTATTCTTTGTCTCTGTTTTTTTTTTTTTCTTTTGCCCTACCCAGGTATGTGGGGAGTTTCTTGCCTTTTGGGAGGTCTGAGGTCTTCTGCCAGCGTTCAGTAGGTGTTCTGAAGGAGTTGTTCCACATGTAGATGTATTTCTGATGTATTTGTAGGGAGGAAGTTGATCTCCACGTCTGACTCTTCTGCCATCTTGAAGACTGTCATTCTTTTCTTTGTCAGGTTCTTTGAAAATAATTGTTTTAAGATATGTAGACAACATAACAACAGACATTTAAAAAAAACTTAAATGGGTGAAGGATTTTTTAGTAAACATACGTTTTATATAGTTTCAAGTTACCAGATAACAAAAATACTACAATAAAGAGAAAGGAGAGGAATGATATCTGTATGTTGGTTTCCATGTTTAATTATGTAAATAATAGTTAAATGGCTTATTGGTCCATGCTGGAATATTGAATATTGAATCTGAATTTCCTTGATGTAAGATAGGATGCATAACATTCATGCATGCAGGCTACCTTCAGCTCCCCGGGTGAATTAATTTCTAATTTTTAAAGCTAATGAGTGAAATTCCCTAAGTCAATTGTGTATATGACCCTTTTTGGAGACAACATGAAGGCAAATTTTTCTTTCATATTTGCAATGAGTTTATTTTAATCTATTCCTTTGTAAAGTTTGGTAATCCATGTATATGATAAGAGATACATTTTATATATGTGTAGGTACAATGCTAATGTTTCTTTCATAATGGTCGATTTTGAGGGATATATTTAGTTATGAAAATATTAAATTTGGTAGGAAGAGGCAAGGAAAAAGAATGGTTAGTTTAGGAGTGACATGTTAAGTGTGGCTGCTTGTAGTTGCCAATCCATGTCTCCTTTGTTATAATAATGTGTTCTATAGAGTTAGCGTTGGTTCTATATATAAATTACGTCAGGAGGCGTTTTGTGATATGGATAGAGAAATATTGTAACACTGTAACAAGTTAAGCTGTTGTTATAAAACAATTTTTTTTACTCTGCCTGTACTATCCATGGAATACAGAGACTTATTATTTCATCAGCCACTGATCTGGAAGCTTCTTCTTAGAAAACTTGCATAAAGCATGTGCCTGCCACCCTTCTTAAATACTATAAATGCATAACTAAAATTTTCCAAAATGATAATGATAGATGAAAAATTTAGTTCAGGTTAATATGAAAACTTCAGCCAATAAACTGTTCTTGTTTCTCTGAGATGAGGCCATCTTGGGTTTCCCAAACCTCAATATAAGTACATCTGCTACTGGTTTGTCCTAAGTGGCTTTTTTCTCTGAAAATCGTGACTTATTTTGTAAATGATACATGAAAAAATTATTTTTATTTATCATATGAGGTATGAATCCAAGGAGTACAGTTCTAAAAAGGAAATCAAAAAGGCAAACTGTACAGTTTGTGGGTAAATTTGAGGAGTTCCTTTGTTTCTTTTTATACATAATTACCCTCTACATGAAAAATATTTCAGTTGTAGTAGATATTAGGTTAGATATTAGGTTAGATATTAGCACTATTCTGTGAATATGAACTAGAGTAATTGAAATTTTAGTTTGAAGTGCATAGAAATATAGACTCTGAGGAAAAAAAAGAAATATAGAATCTGAGGGTTGAATTATCTAGCTTTCCATACAAATGCTGTTTATGCCTCTTCTTAAACATTTCCAGAGGTGGGAAACTTTCTGTCTAATCCTGTGGCTGGTTCCCTTTTTGGGAAAGTGTGGTTGAAAGGCAGTTCTCACATTGAATTAAATATTCACCCCAAAGCATTTACCTTTTACTCTGAGTTTTGACCTTTCTATGTGATAGTTATTTACATATTTGAAGATTACCATCAAACATTCTTAAATTTCCTTTTGCTTAAAACAAACAGATTTTCTTCAGCCTTTTTCTTATGACAGTTTTGATTTCTGTTTTACCTCCTTTGGTCACTATTCCTCTTAGATTATTTTATTAATATTGCTGTTACACATTTGGGATATTATCATAAAGAGTAAGTAATTTTCCTAACTAATTCTCATTTCAATTAAAATGAAAAAAAAATCTGATTAATTTCATGTAGCTCAGTGTCTATCTTGCTAAGGTCAGAGGCTGGAAATAAATGAACACCAAGGAGAATTCAGGCCATGTGTAAGGGAAAATTTTAACTGGAAATGAAATACAGGATTCATGCTTGTTCTTTTTCCAAAATTTGAAGTAGAGGCAGCCTGCTATAAAGATGGCACAGGCCGTTGCTCACATAGAGTGATTTTAGACAATCAGTAGGACAATTTTGCATCCATATTTTCTATTTTGCATCCATATTTTCTACTTCTTTAAGTTTAACTTCTTTAGTTGCAATAGAAAGAGTCTCTGGCAAACAGTAAAAAATGAAATTTATTGGACAACTATGGATTCAGAATTGAAGGATAGGAACCACGAAAGGACAGGAACCAGAGAAACCTTGGAGATCAAGGGCAAGAAAGGAAGCACATCCATTTCAGGGTGCTTCTCTCACTGTTGGGATGGAAACCAAAAATTGTCAGTCTTTGCGACACTGTTCTAGACTTAAAATCTAGGGGAGCCAGGGCTTCCCTGGTGGCGCAGTGGTTGAGAGTCCGCCTGCCGATGCAGGGGACACGGGTTTGTGCCCCAGTCCGGGAAGATCCCACATGCTGCGGAGCGGCTGGGCCCGTGAGCCATGGCCGCTGAGCCTGCACGTCTGGAGCCTGTGCTCTGCAGCAGGAGAGGCCACAACAGTGAGAGGCCCGCATACCGAAAAAAAAAAGAAAAAAATCTAGGGGAGCCAGAGTGATTGTGTTAGTCCTGTCATAACTTTGTTTATGGGTAAAGGTAGCAGAGTCTGAGTATTGTGCAGGGAAAAGCAACATATGACCACTGTACTTCCCTAACTTGCTTCTGGATACTTTAAATATGTCTAATAGGAACAAAGCTTTTAACTTTACACATTTGTATTGTATATGAAAAGAAAATTCACATAATAAAGGTAATAGTGACGCATTTAGTCTAAGTTTTAAATGAGAGTCAAGAGATCCTCTCCTATGAATTTTGTTAGTAAGATGGAAGGGGAAATGTAAATGCAACGATTGCTTTGCACGAGGTGCTGTGGCCTTTCTGGAAAGGTTCCACAGAGGAGGGTTGGGTGCTCAAGAAAAAAAACCCAGTTGTTCTAAAATTTTGCCTTGGCCAGTCCCTCCCAAAGCAAGCTTTTACTGTGATATTTGTATTAATTTAAAGGGTAGACATTTAAAAAAAATTTATTTTTAAAAGTTTTTATTGGAGTATAGTCGATTTACAATGTTTTGTTAGTTTCAGGTGTACAGCAAAGTGAATCAGTTATACATATACATATATCCAGTCTTTTTTAGATTCTTTCCCCATATAGGTCATTACAGAGTATTGAGTAGAGTTCCCTGTGCTATACAGTGGGTCCTTATTAATTATCTATTTTATATATAGTAGTGTGTATATGTCAATCCCTATCTCCCAATCTCTCCCCCGTTTCCCTCTGGTATCCATAAGATTGTTTTATCTGCATCTGTTTAAAGGGTAGACATTGAAAGCTACCTTTGAGAAATTTATCATTGCTACTATCTTGATAGCAGTTCTAGATTCTACTGCCTGCCAGTTTCAATTTGTCTTCCTCAGGAGTCTGGGTTCACTTTACCCTGCAATGAGAATTGTGGTTGATTTGGAACAGAGAGGAGATTATGGGCCAAATGATGGGCCTTGGGCTTCTTGCTGGGGTGTAGCCTTAGGAAGTCCATCAAAGAGACTGAAAGGATGGTGTGAGAGACTATTTCCTGATTAAAATAATTATCAGATATTGATGATCATAGTATACAGAAGCTGGCAGGCAGAAAGATTTCAATTTATTATAGTTTGGAAAGGGCTACTCTCTTTTAAAAAAATTGAAGTATAGTTCATTTATAATATATTAGTTTCAGGTGTACAGCAAAGTGATTCAGTTATATATATTTTTTCAGATTATATTCCATTGTAGGTTATTATAATAAGTTATTGAATACAATTCCCTGTGCTGTACAGTAAATCCTTGTTGCCTATCTATTTTTGTACAGTAGTTTGCATCTGTTAATCCCATACTCCTAATTTGTCCCTCCTCCCCTCCCTCTCCCTTTTGGTAACCATAAGTTTGTTTTGTCTCTAAGTCTGTCTGTGTTCTGTATATAGATTCATTTGTATTATTTTTAGATTCCATATGTAAATGATATCATACAGTATTTGTCTTTCTCCGATGTATTTCACATAGTATTCTCTAGGTCCATCCATGTTTCTGCAAATGGCAGAAACACACCATATCTTCTTAAGCCAGTTGTCTGTTGTTGGGCACTTGGGTAGTTTCTATGTCTTGGCTGTTGTAAATTGTGCTTCTATGAACGTTGGAGTGCATGTATCTTTTTCGAATTAGAGTTTTCATCTTTTTGAGATATATACCCAGCAGTGGGATCACTGGAGCATATGGTAGCTCTATTCTTAGTTTTTTAAAGAACCTCCATACTCTTTTCCATAGTAGCTGCACCAGTTTACATTCCTACTAACAGTGTGTGAGGGTTCCCTTTTTTCCACGCCCTCTCCAGTATTTGTTATTTGTAGGCTTTTTAATGAAAGCTCTTTTGACCTGTATGAGGTGACCTCATTGTGGTTTTGATTTGCATTTCTCTAATAAGTAGCGATGTTGAGCATCTTTTCATTTGCCTGTTGGACATCTGTATGTCTTCTTTGGAAAAAATGTGTATTTTGGTCTTCTGCCCAATTTTTGATTGGATTGTTTGTTTTTTTGATATTGAGTTGTATGAGCTGTTTGTATATTTTGGATATTAACCCCTTGTAGGTTGTATCATTTGTAAACATTTTCTCCCATTTCGTACGTTATCTTTTCATTTTGTTGATGGTTTCCTTTGCTGTGCAAAAGCTTTTAAGTTTGATTAGGTCCCATTTGTTTATTTTTTGCTTTTATTTCTTTTGCCTTGGGAGTCTTATCTAAGAAAATATTGCTACAACTTATGTCAGAGAATGTTTTGCCTGTGTTCTTTTCTAGGAGTTTTATGGTGTCATATCTTATATTTAGGTCTTTAAACCGTTTTGAGTTTATTTTTGTATATGGTGTGAGGGAGTGTTCTAATTTCATTGATTTACATGTAACTGTCCAGCTTTCCCAGCACCATTTGCTGAAGAGACTCTCTTTTCTCCATTGTATTGTCTCCTTTGTCATAAATTAATTGACCATAGGTGCATGGGTTTATTTTTGGGCTCTCTATTCTGTTCCATTGATCTGTGTCTGTTTTTGTGCTGTTTTGATTACTGTATCTTTTTTTTTTTTTTTTTGTGGTACGGGGGCCTCTCACTGTTGTGGCCTCTCCCATTGCGGAGCACAGGCTCCAGACGCCCAGGCTCAGCGGCCATGGCTCACGGGCCTAGCTGCTCCGTGGCATGTGGGATCTTCCCGGACCAGGGCACGAACCCGTGTCCCCTGCATCGGCAGGTGGACTCTCAACCACTGTGCCACCAGGGAAGCCCCTACTGTATCTTTGTAGTATCGTCTGAAATCTGGAAGGGTTATGCCTCCAGCTCTGTTCTTTTTCCTCAGCATTGCTTTGGCAATTTTGGTTTTTTTGTGGTTCCATATAAATTTTAGGATTATTTGTTCTAGTTCTGTGAGAAATGTCATGGATAATTTGATAGGGATCACCTTATATCTGTAGATTGCTTTGGGTACTATGACCATTTTAACAAAATCAGTTCTTCCAGTTCAGGAGCATGAGATATCTTTTCATTTCTTTGAACCCTATCTTCAGTTTCCCTTCTCAGCGTTTTATAGTTTTCAGTGTGTAGGTCCATAACCTCCTTGGTTATGTTTATTCTTAGGTATTTTGTTATTTTTTGAAGTGATTTTAAAGTGGATTTTTTTTTTTACTTTTTCTGATATTTCATTACATAAGTGTAAAGAAATGCAACAGATTTCACTATATTAATCTTGTATCCTGCTGCCTTGCTGAATTCACTTATTAGTTCTAATAGTTTTTGTATGGAGATTTTAGGGTTCTCTATATAGAGTATCATGTCATCTGCAAATAGTGACAGTGTTACCTCTTCCCTTCCAAGTTGGATCCCTTTTATTTCTTTTTCTTGTTTGATTGTTGTGACTAGGAATTCCAGCACTATATTGAATAGAAACAGTGAGAGTGGGCATCCTTCTCTGTTTCTGAATTTAGCAATAAGGCTTTCAGTTTTGCACCAAGGAGTATTATGTTGGCTGTGGGTTTGTCATAAATAGCTTTTATTATGTTGAGATATATTCCCTCTATAGTCACTTTGGTGAGAGTTTTTATCACGAATGGATGTTGAATTTTGTTGAATGCTTTTTCTGTGTCTATTAAGATGACCATGTGAATTTTGTCTTTTATTGATGTGGGGTATCACATTGATTTGTGTATGTTGAACCGTTCTTGTGACCCTGGAATTAATCCACCTTGAGCATGGTGTATGACCCTTTTTATATATTCTTGGATTTGGTTTGCTAATATTTTGATGAGGATTTTTGCATCTATATTCATCAAAGATATTGGCCTGTCATTTTCTTTTTTTTGTAGTGTCTTTTTCTGGTTTTGGTATCAGGGTGATGGTGGCTTCATAGAATGAATTTGGGAGTGTTCCTTTCTCTTCAATTTTTTTTGAATAGTCTGAGCAAGATAGGTATAAGTCCTTCTTTGTATGTTTGGTAGAATTGGCCAGTGAAGCCATCCAGTCATGGATTTTGTTTGCAGGGAGTTTATTTATTACACATTGTGTTTCATTTCTCGTGATCAACCTGTTCAAGTTATTTATTTCTTCTTGTCTCAGTTTTGTCAGGCTGTATGTTTCTAGAAACTTGTCCATTTCTTTTATTGTCCAATTTGTTGGCATGTAACTGTTCATATAATTCTCTTATGGTTTTTTGTATTTCTATGGTATCAATTGTTATTTCTTATCTTCCATTTCTTATTTTGTTTATTTGGATCCTCTCTCTTTTCTTAGTGAGCCTGACTAGAAGTTTGCCAATTTTGTTTATCTTTTCAAAAAACCAGCTCTTGGTTTTATTGAGCTTTTCTGTTGTTTTTTTGATCTCCATTTTTTAATTTCCTCTCTGATCTTTATTATTTCCTTCCATCTGCTGACTTTGGGTTTTGTTTGTTCTTCTTTTTCTAGTTCTTTTAGATGGTAGCTTATTTGAGATTTTTCTTGTTTCTTGAGGAAGGCCTGTATCTCTGTACTTGCTGTGAGAATTGTTTCTGCTGCATCCTGTAGATTTTGTAAGGTTGTGTTTTCATTATTGTTTGTCTTGAGGTATTTTTTGATTTCCTCTTTGATTTCATTGTTGACTCATTGGTTTTTTAGTTGCATGTTTAGTCTGCATGTGTTCATTCTTTCCCTGTTTTTCTTTCTATGGATGATATCTAGTTTCATACTGTTGTGTTCAGAGAAGATACTTGAAATAATTTCTGTCCTCTTAAATTTGTTGAGGCTTGTTTTGTGTCCTAGTTCATGGTCTACCCTAGAGAATGTTCTCTGCACCCTTGAAAGGAATGTATTCTGGATTTTTTGGATGCAGTGTACTGCGGATGTCAATTAAGTCCAACTGTTCTATTGTGTCATTTAGGACCTCTGTTGCATTGTTGATTTTCTGTCCATTGATGTGAGTGGGGTGTTAAAGTCTCCTACTATTGTTGTGTTATTGTCAGTTTCTCCCTTCATGTCTGTTAATGTTTGCTTTATATATTTAGGTGTTTCTGTATTGGTTACATATATGTTAATGAGTGTAATATTGTCTTCTTGTATTGATCCCTTTTTCATTATGTAATGCCGTTTTTTGTCATTTGTTATAGCCTTTGTTTTAAAAGTCTGTTTTGTCTGATACGAGTATTGCTATGCCTGCTATCTTGTTTCCATTTGTAGGAAATATCTTTTTTTCATCACCTTACTTTGTGTGTGTGTGTGTGTCTTTCACCCTGAAGTGCGTTAATTGTAGGCAGCATATTGTAGGTTCTTGGTTTTTTTTTATCCAATCTGCCACTCTGTGTGTTTTGATTAGAGCATTTAGTCCGTTGAATTTAAAGTAATTATTGATATTGCCATTTTATTCCTTGTTTTCTAGTTGTTTTTGTAGTTTTTCTTTGTTCATTTCTTCTTTTCGTTTTCCCTTTTGTGGTTTGTAGTATTCATGAGTTACTTTCTTTTGGTTTTTGTGAATCTGTTGTAAGGTTTTGCTTAGTGATTGCTCTGGATTTCAAGTATGTTGACTCATAACTGTATCTACTTGCTTTAAACTGATAGTCATACAAGTTAAATACATTCTAAAAGATCTACATTTTTGTACTCTCCTCCCTTACATTTTGTGATTTTGATGTCCTGTTTTACATCTTAATGCTTATCCTTTTGCTGTTTGTTGTAGTTATAATCACTTTTAAAATATTTTAATTATTTTTTAATCTATGTACTGGCTTATTTAAGTGCTTCAATCCTTTTATATATTTGCCTGCCTTATTGTGATTTTCCCTTTCCTATAGATTCTTCTTTTCTATTTAGAGAAAACCCTTCAATATTTCTTTTAGGATAGGTTTAATATTGCTGAATTCTTTTAGTGTTTGCTTGTCTGAGAAATTTGTTATCTCTCCTTTTAGTCTAAATGATAATCTTTCAGGGTAGAGTATCCTAGTTTGCAGGTTTTTCCCTTTCAGGACTTTGAACATATCTGACCTGCAAAGTTTCTGCAGTGAAATCAGCTAATAGCCTTATGGAGGGTTTTTCCCGTGTAACTGGCTCTTTGTTTTTCTCTCACTGCCTTTAGAATCCTCTGTCTTTTGGCATTTTATGTGGTATGTCTTGGTGTGGCTCTGTTTGGGATCATCTTGTTTGAGATCCTCTGTGCTTCCTCTACCTGGATATCTGTTTCCTTCTTTAGGTTTGGAAAGTTTTCAGCCATAAGTTCGTCAAATACATTTAGATCCCCTTCTCTCTCTCTTCTCCTTCTGGAGCTCCTATTATGCGTAAGTTGCCATGCTTTATGTTATACCATAGATTTTTTAAGTTGCTTTCATTTTTTTCATCTGTCTTTCTGTCTGCTGTTCTGATTGGGTGATTTCCATTATTCTATATTCCAGGTTACTTATTTGTTCTTCTCTGTCATTTAGTCTGCTATTCATTGCTTTTAGATTGGTTTTTATCTTGGCAATTGGATTGCCTAATTTTGATTAGTTCATCTTTATAGTTTCTAGTTCCTTGTTACAGTGATCTGCATTTCTGTCAATAACCTTGCTTAATTTCTGTAGCATTTTTATTACCTCCTTTTTAAACTCAGGGTCTAGTAGACTGCTGAGGTCTGTTTTATCATTTGTTCTTTCAGGGGATTTCTCTTGTTTTCTTAATTGGGAGTAGTTCCTCTACATTTTCATTTTACTTATCTTTCTCTATCTCTACGAATTTAGGGGAAACAGTTATATACTGTGGTCTTAAAGGGGTGTGTTTACATGGGTGCATCCCTACATAGACTGTGTTCAGTATTTTTAGTGCAAGGGCTGGTTTGGTATGGATGCAAACCACATCTTTAGTCAGAGTGTGCTGGCTGTTATCCCCTTGATAGGGGGTGTGGTTGGTGTTGCAGTGTCTAGAGTCTGTGCTGGACGTGAGGTGGGGCTTTCTCTTTGCTCCCTGGTTGTTACTGCCCTGTTGGAGGTGGAATCTGCTCCCCAGTCATTGGAGTGGAAGCCTTGAGGCTTGGGTTTGATCAGGCTCTGTTTGATCAGACCTACATGCTGCCTGTGTAGTGAATCCTCTGTGATGACAGCAGATCTATTTGCCACCTGTGTAGGCATCCATGGTTCTGCTCAGGAGCAGCCCACAGTCACATCTCATTCTCTGTTGTGTTCATCCCATATCTAGTGCAAGACTGTGGTATGGAGTAGGCTGGGGCTCGGGGCATTGTGGCTGCAGGGATTGAGGTGGCTGTGCTTCTGCCTGAGATCTGTGATGCCTCTGTGGCAGACTTTTCCCAGGACCTGTCTGCCTCAGAGCTAGCGCTAAGCTGTGTTGTAGCGCTAAGCAGTGGTGTAGAATGGGCAGAGCTGGGGTGTTCTCCTTGGGAAACAAACTGCTGCATACTCCCGCCCAGTGCTTAATCATTGTGCATTCTTGTGGTGCCACCCTGTGCACGCTGTCTACCATGGCTGGACCTGCTCCCACAGTGTATGCACTGATAGTAGGCTCCATGTTTCCACCCAGATCACATGCGATGCTCTCACGGCTGTATCTGAATAGCTGCATGGAGTCCACTGCCAGGGATTCAGCACTCAGCCTCTGTTTTCTTGTGGCACTGCCCTGTGCATGAGCCGACAATGTCTGCCTCAACTTGACCCACCGCCCCTGTGCCCAAGCTGACAGTGGTCTCCGCGGCTTTGCCCTGATCACACCCCAGGTGCCCTAATCTGTCTCTTTGTAGCTAGACCAAATCTATGCCTTGATCTTGCACCAGGCTGTGGTAGGGAGTGAGCAGGGATGGGGCATTTGCCCCTTTGGATTGGGAAGTGTGGCAGGGAAGTGTGAGCTGCCAATGCGAGGCTCTCTCCACCCTGATTGTTAGCAAGCCAGCATGTGGGCACTCCTTACAAGCAGAGTCTAGACTTCTCCAGCCCTTCTATCTGTCTCAGTGGATTTCCCAGCAGGCAGGGGCCTTGTCTCCTCTGCACGGGACCCCAGGACTGGGATGTCCAGATTGTGGGCTGACCTACTCACTCCCTAGGGCAAGAATCCACCCGTGTGGACCTTCTCTTCCTTATGGATACCTCTCAGGGGCATCGGTTTCTACCTGATGCCTTTTTTCCCTGTCCTACCTGGTTACGTAGAGATCTTTCTTGCAGCTTTGGTTGTGTAGGAGTTCTTCTGCCAATTTCCAGGAAGTTTTCTGTGAGAGTTCTTCCACATGTAAGTGTATTTTGGGTGTGTTTGTGAGGAGAGGTGAGCTCCACGTTCTCCTATTCTGCCATCTTGATTCCCTCTCAAAAAGGGTTACTCTTTTTAAGATAGAAAAACTGTGGACAGAGGATAATGCAGTATTTCAAGTAGATTGAAGGCAAAAAGTAATTAGGCTAAGTGTACTAATGAAAAAAATGGTGATGAATGAATCATAGAAAGTAATCATTATATATGTTCTGAATCCAGGGTAAAATTTTATAGGAGAACATGAAGTTCTACTTCAACTGAGTTCAAGGAATCGTAGAGTAGCCACACAGCAAGCTTAGAGCTAGACTTGGTAAAGACACAAAAGATAAATGCTCTTTTGGTAGTGACTGGAAATTGGAAAAGTGTACTTTTGTACTTGCCTAGTAGCAGATAGTTGGCATGGGAACAAATGGGTTATGTTCTGTGTCTATCAGTGCATTTCTTGTACTGCATTGGACCCTAGTGGGCCATTATACTTGAGATATTCTTTGTTCCTGGGGAAGGAATCACCTTCATTTTGAGGGAGTGTATGCATATTGTTTCTCCCTGTGTTCTCTTGAAATAAAAAAGAAACAGCTTATTCAAGAACATTTCTGACATCAGCATTTAATCACTGTAAGTCACTGTTAATTGTCAATCATATGCTTTGCCAAGACCTTGATAGATGATGTTTATTATTTATAGATGTTCATAGATGGTAATCAGACTTAGTATAATATCCCAAAATGTCTTCTTAATAATGAAGAATGATTGAATTGTGTGCATCATAGTATTAGAGTTAAGTCTAAATAAGTAGCTATTATGTTCTGATTCCTTTATTGTTATGTCATGTGAAAGATAGATGTTAAATGTCTATTAAATGGGGCAACTAATAAAAATTTCATATTCCTTGTTTATTTTTAATAATAGAGCTTGCTGGAAGTACAAGAAACCTAACTGAGCAAGCATCTCAAGTTCTGGGAGCTGGACTTATCTGAGATTGTATATAAATTGTATCTGATATAGATCTACCTGTACTCTCCCATGATATTTAGCTCCCACATTATAATATAGGGTCTCCATTTTTGGGAAAGCATGATATTTTATTTATCCTTTATAAGGAAAGATACAGTCTCAGTTTAGTGACTTCTTCAAAGCAATGGCCACTTGCCATCATCTAAAAATCTTGAGTCAAGATGATTAGTGAAATAAACTATATAGTCCTCGCTACTGAAGCTATTCTCAAGGACATAACTGACAGTCATAATTCTCTCCTCTACTATCCAGTTTAAATTTCCCTTACCTTCGTTGAAACTTTAGCTAGTCTGGGTTTTTTTCCTGGTCAGGTGACCTAAGTGGTCTAATCCCTTAGTTACTTTGCCTTTCTTGAGTTACTGTTACTGCAACAGTCATTGAATACAGTTGATTAAGAGATGAATACAAAATAAATGCACCAGATAAAATTGTATATTACTCATAAATTAATCAAAATAGGCAGTAGAAAAGTAATTTGGCTACACAATTATGTAGCACAATGCAATATAGCAGCAATTTAAATATTTATTTGAATTACTCTTGTCTAAATTTCAGATTTATTTTGTATAGTTTTTTAGAACAATGGTCATTCCCAAATTCAAATTGTCTTAGCTGGGAGGAAGGATACTGCTTTCAGAAACATGCTATGGAGGAAAGAATAAGTTAAGGAACATTGTGGTGGTCTCATTATTCATGCCACCATGCCCTAGCCATTCAGGTTAGTGGAACTGACCCCAGCTTTGAGTTTGTTTCTTATTGTTCTAAGCTAGTCAGTGTAATCCCATCTGCTTTGCTCCACTGATAAACTGAGACTTAATCCAGTCTTCCTCAAGGGATTTCCTGGTAATTGTTTCAGTGATGGTTTAGCCAGAGTTTAGGATTTTTTGGATTTTTTATGATGCTGTAAAAGTGACTCATTTCTAACTCCCAGTACATGAATGACGAAGCATGCTCCTGGCAGCTCTCTTTCAGTTGAGGGAAGGCAGCACAGCTTGAGGATGAAGCTTAAACATGGAAAAGGGCAGAATAGAGAAAATCAGAACAACTGGATCTTTGCCATGTGCCCAAAGCCTGATTACTTCTAGAATTTTCAGTTATGTAAGCCAATGAATTTCTTTTATTGTATAAACCAGCTTGAGTTGAGTTTACTTTTACTCGTAACTACAGCATTCTCCCTGGTACAGTGGGTGAAGGTACAGAGATATTTTGAGCTGTAGAGGAGCCAAGAGTATAAATGGTGACTGTCCTCTACCTTATCTGTAAAATGGACAGAAAGGTTAATCTTCAGAGATTTAGGGGACTATATATAGGACTGAAGATATGAGAAAAGTTAAATGGAATTCTAAGCGTCACTAAAGGAAATGTGTTAGGGAAACAATTTACATGGATCTCTGCTTCATAACATTTACCATTACTTGATATTATATTATATGCCTTTAATTTGTCTTTCATCGTATTTCCAGTGCCTAGAATTCAGCTTGGCATATGGTAGATGCTGAACAGGTATTTATACATAGGGATAAAGGACTGAAGTTCTGGATAAATTTAAGAGCCCAACTCAGATTGGGTAGTATGAATATATGGTAGAAAAAAATTGACCTAGTATCTTAACTCTTCCAGAAAATACTCTTTAGCTTGGGTCCATCAGAGGAGAAAAGAGATTATGGAGTTTGCTCATGATTGTGGAGTGGCACCTTGCCCAGTGCCTGGAACTCAGTGAATGGTAAATATAACTTAAATGCTGCACAGTGTGACACAGTAGTTACAGCAGAAGATAGGTGGTGAGGAAATCTAGTATGGCAGCCACGGTAGTGTTGTTGACATGATCAAACACGTGGTACAAGCTGGATAGGGAAACAGTTGATTTAAAGTAATTTGAAAGTAAAAAGTTAAAACTACATCAAACTAATGTGATGCTGAAATCTTGGTTTTGGAGTTCATAGTATAGTTGTGTAATTTTACTGGAGAAAACATAAGTACCACTAGAAGAACTACTTAAATCTAGCCTTTTTAGGTAAAGGTAGTAATAACAGGACAAAATAAAGTCATAAAGAGATCACCAGGAAAAAAAAAGTCCCAAAACCCTTAGAAACATAGCTGGACGTGTGTAGGCATTGTGAGTCTTGGTGATGCAGGGGTCTGAGAGAATCTGTTATTAGGACTTATTTGAAAGGTGGAGAAAAGCAACAGAGAAAGTTCCAATTTCAACCTACATTAAAAAAACAAAATAGTGGAAAGAATTTATGAAACTGGCTGTCATGTTTAAATTTAGTTAAGTAGGCTAAAGAAGGTTCAAAACAATGGGCTACACTGTTGTTGCTGCTTATTTTTACTGGGTCTGTTGGCAAAAATCTCTCATTTTTCACACTTACTTTTCAAAGACCCTGGAGTTCCAGGTTTCATTTAGCAGAGTAATAGCTTTCAAATAATAATCTGGTGTCTGTCTCAGCCTCTGTTTTTCCTTTTCCCTTTGTACCCTTTCCCTCTTACTGTTTTTCTTAATTCCTTCCCCCACCTACTCCCCCTTCTCCCCACACCTTTTTTTTTTCCTTTTTCCTATTCATTTTTCGCTTCAGATTACAAAAGATGTCAGTTAGCTATAAAAGTCATCTCATGCCTATGAAATGTATCTGATGACCAAGTCTGAAAGTGTCACAGGGAATTATGTTCCAGGGTGGTCATCATGACCCTGCTATAGCAAATTGGTTTTGAGGGTTAAGATCAACTTGAAGGGATTGAATATAATTAGTCTCTTGGAGCCTCTCGAAATTAGGAGCTACTCCGTCATTCTGGATGGTGTTATAATAGAAAAAAGACTTGGTGATTAGACAAGCCTTGTTCAAATTCTAGGTTCATTTTTTAAATTAGCTGTGTGATGTTGGATAAATAGCTTCAACTCTATGGGTCTCAGTTTCCTTATCTGTAAAATGAGAATAATAATGAACACCTTGAAGTATTTTGTGAAGAGTAAATGAGTAAAGCCTGGAAAGTGGTTAGTACAGTACCTGTCACGTGGTAAACATTCAGTAAGTGGTAGCTACTCTTATTGTTCTCATGTTCTCTTGAATTGATGCTAGCTTCACCCATTCTCCTACCAATGTCCAGCTTAGACCACAATTGCCAATTAGACCACAAGTGCCAATTAGAATTGGCACTGCTCTTCTGGGATCTGAACCAGGACTGAAGTACTCAAGTTGTGTGCTGCTGGGGCTTCTGGGCAGAGAGATGTACTTTTCTGGTAGAGAGGATTTTGGTGTCTGAATAAGTACCCTCAGGTAAGCTGCAGGGTAGGCTTGCTATTTAGGTTGTTCCCTTTCACATTTTACTTCATTTCTTCTGAGAGCCTGACCTGTTCGTTTTTGCATTAATTGATTTTCTCGGTACAAATTTATTGAGCACTTACTTGGTGTCAGGATTGGGTTTACAGTGGTGAATAAGACCTAGTTCCTACTCTCCTGAGCTATAAAACACCCCCTTTGGGTAATATGGAGCTTATATATGGCTTCATGGAGTGAATTACATTGTAGATGCACCTGCACTGCAACATGCTGACCTTTTTGGCCAGTGCCAGTGTTAATCACTTTCTTAAGTGTTATTCCGGAATCTTCACTAGCATCTTAGTTTCTTTTCCATGCCTCTTGATCACTGTCAATTTCATTATCAGCTTAAAATCTCTATGAATTCAGAGGGTTTAACTCCTAGTCTTGAACAGTTTACACTTGCAAGTATCGTAAGTATAACACTTCTTCTTGTAGAGCCAAATACCCTGTTGCAGAATGTAAAGCATATATTTACAATATCACATGCAAAGAACCATACTGTTATTTAAATATGGGAAAATTTAAGACCTATGAGCTTCTTTATGCTCTTTTAATGCTCAGATATAATGGCATAGAATTGAAAGGTTATTGTAGTAGGTTTAGATGCATTTTCTCAGTTCTAGATTACCCAAGAAATCAGGGCTCAAACTGGAAGTTGCAAGAATGTGGGGCATAAGTGCATTTTGAATTAATGTCAACAAGACACTGAGTATTTTTCTTTCTTCCATGTTTTCTTTGGTGTACATTTTAAGATAAAACAGGGGTAATATTATTGATGAGGTGTGCTGTTTTAGTCTTGCTGATAGCAAAACTGGTCTTTTTTTCCCTCTTTTTCTGTAGGAAAGTTATTGTTATGTCTGCAGTCATATCTGGAGTATTTATGAGGCTCAGTTTACCTCCCCAGGTCCTTTATTTCAGATATCAGTATTGCTAGGGGTGGGGCACAAAGCAAAGTCTTGTTACTTTTATAGATATAAGTGCTGTTTTGGTTATTATTAAATTGCAGGAGCACTGCAGAATCTTGAAATGACTGGCAGTTGATTTGTTTTTAATACTAAAGTTTATTTTTGAAATGGAGTTTGACCTTTGAATAAAGTTTTTTGGTTTTAGGAATTCATGGTAAATGAGAAGTGTAAAGTTTGCCTGACTTCCAAAACTCAACGTTTTTCTAAATCTGCTACTACAATACCCCCCTTCAATTTTAGGCTTACCACTAGTTTACATTCTAGATACAGTCCTTGTATAAGTCAGAGGAGCTTAATAAGAGCTATAAAAATAATTAATTGACTAAGGTTTGTGTAAATGTTGTTCTCTGTTTCTCTGTTTTGGGCACTCTGGTATCCAAATGCTTTGGTTTTCTTCATAAAACTCTACCCTAAAATATTTGGCTCCTATTGTGTATTCTATACACCCCAGGGGATGGGCTCCTGATTAGTACTGTAGTTTTGTAGTGTGGAAGTTCTTACCTTATGCTGAAGTGAATTGAATTTCTTACTTTGAACCTGAGTCTCCCAGTGACTTACTTCCTGACAATACCAACTGACTTTCTTATTTGGGTTTCTGCTTTATATCACCTTTTGTGTGAGCTCTCACTGCCTGACCCATCTTGGCTTGGATAGTAAGATGAGTATTTTGCTTAGCAGTATTTATACTCTGTTTCTTTTCCTTTTTGAATTGATACCCAGAGTTTTGCCTTTCCATGTGGGCCTTCCCTGGTCTTCTGCTATATGAAATAAAAATATTCCCCTAGAGGCCATGCTTAGCATTTTGTTGAATCTCTAAAAACTTCAGTAAAAACAAATCAACAGATCCAGTAAGCAATATTTCCCTCAAGCCCTATCACAAAGCCAACTCTAAAAGTATTGTCAAGTGCTGCAGCATTTACTGAAATTCTCATGAGATGACAGAAGAGCAGTTCAATTGCATACCACAGTGCAAAACTTCTTAAAATACTCTAATCATCTTTCTTCTCTCCTCTGTTTCTCTTGCTGTCTGTCCTATGCCTCTTTCTTTTTCACAAGTTATGCCCCTAACCTTGCCAGCGGGGTGTCCCTCTGTTGCCCTAAGCATTGCACCTCTTCCCCTCAGCTGGAATACTTCACTCAGCAAAACAAGAACCAGCGTAGAACTTTTTTATTTAGTGGGTTCCTTGGGAACCTTGGTATGTCCTACACCAAAAACTGCCAAGATGCCTGTGATCCAGAGGTAGGTGACTTTTGCAAAAGTGTATATTATTCAGTCATTATAAGTGTGTGTCCACATGTTTGGGCATGAATGTATATGTATGTACATTTTACAAAATTGAGATTATACCACATATACTATTTAATAACTTGCCCTTTATTTAGTGAAAATATCATGGATATATTATCCTCCTTCTTCAGTAGTCTTCTATCATACATTTTCAGTCATTTCAGGAATTGCAGCGTATGGATGTTTCATTACTTAATATGCCACCTTGTTGGCTTATTTAGACTGTATACATTTTTTTCCTTTATAAATTATTCTGCAATCTGTGCTGTTATTTCCTAAGATAAACTAATATAAATGGAATTTCTAGGTGGAAATGTATGAGCATTTTAAAAGTTTGATCCATAACATGATATTGACTTCCCAAAGTGATTATACTAATGAATGCTCTCATTTACAGTATATGAGAGCGTCCATCCTCTGTACACTCATCCACAATATGTATACTACTTTTCTCATTACTGTATTAGATGGGGGAGGAATGGGATGTAATTATTGCTTACATGTTCAATTATTTGATTACTACTCAGGTCAAATATATTATAGAATTTGTCAAGCAGTGCAGTCACACAGAACTATACCATGTGTTTCTTTGCTCCCTTGCCAGGGCTCATCCACTGCCGGGACTTTCCTCCTATGCTTGCCTCTTTGCTTCTCTGTAGTCTTTCAGGTTACTTGTGATCTGATTCTGCACCAGTTTTTGTTTTACTTACTTTGTTTCATAGGCCTTTTTCTTTTTCTTCATTTCAGCTTCACTAGTCGACTTCATTACCTAAAACTTAAAAGATCATCTCAAAGATAATGTGAGAAAAATGAATTTTTGTCCTCAGACTAAAGTTACATCAAGGACACTCATTTAAGGTTCTGAGTAAGTGGATAGACCGAGGATAAATGGGCTTTACTGGAAAGCAAGAGGCAGAGATATTGATCAAGGACCGCTGGGAACTGAGTCTGCTTTCTTCTCTAGATGTGGATGTGGTCTTGCTGATGCTATTTAATGCAAGAATCAAAAGATCTTATTAGGTTTTTTTGGAGGGGGCAGTTGTGGGGAGAAACAAATAGGGGTAAAGGGATGGTTAGTGTAAATTCTTTTGGGATAGTAAAATGGTGATGGTTTAGCAAGCACTCAGTTTCTCAGAATCAGTGCACATTCTGTAGCTTTTGCTGCTGTTCCTCAGCCCACCCCAAGGGAAGCTGAACTTTGAATTCTACTGTGCTGCATTGGGTCCTGCTCTCTGTGACCATCTTGCTTCCAATAAGATCTTACATCCCTCGCTTATTAGTCATGAATGTAATCTAACCTCATGTGGTGATTCCATGTTGCCTTTTTCTACCCACCCATAGCTTATAAGGGTTCAACATTGCGTAGCAGAAATTTCATTTTAATAAAGATATGGGTAACTGATAAAATGGGAATATTTGTGTAAAGTTTAATGTATGATGTGCTTACTACATACTTTATTTTCCATTTTATAGATGGGCTCATGTTTGTTTCATTAAAAAATTGGGCTGTACTTTCTTTTACATTTTAATTTCAGTTCATAATTTACTTACCCATATTGTTTATATCTTTCTCCCTATATGAGTCAGATAAATTAGTTATGCTGAATTAACAAAAAACTCCTAAATCACATGGCTTAACACAATACAAATTTATTTCTTACTATACCTGTTCAAAGTAATTATCTTTTTAGAGAAATGAAATATTTATAGATACAGGTAGAGACACATTTTTCTACCCTTTTCTCCATCAGTCTCTAGAGGTGACCACATGTAACTAAAGTTGGTAAAATTTATGATAAACTTTGAATTTCTACAAAAACATTGGGATTTTGATTGGAGTTCCATTGATTCATAGGTTAACTAGGAAATGATTGCTATCTTTGCAGGGTTGCTTCTTTCCTGAATATATCTTTCTGTGTATTTAAGTCTCCTTTTATGTCTTTGAATAAGTTGTAATTATTTTCTCTATTAAGTTCTTCCATATCTTTCATTAAATTTTGTTCATAGGTACCATATATATTTTGATGGGGTTTTAAGAAGAGTCTGTGCAGATTCTGTGTATTGGCTAATCTAGTAGCAATTTGTAACTTCCTCTGCAGCTTGAGGTGGCTGTATGACCTAGTTCTGGTCAATGACACTTAAGAAGTCTTTTGAAGGGTGATTATTAAGAACTTTTCTTTTCTGGCAAAAGACAGGTGTGTTACTCATGATATCTTTTCCCTGTTCTCCCTGCTTGTGATGCAGGTGTGAAGACATGGTGCTTAGAGCTGCTATTCTGTGAGTAAGAAATGACAAAACATAAGTATAAAAAACATGGTAATCAGATGGAAAAAGCCCTCAGGTACTCACTGACTTGTAGAGCAACTGAATCAAGTGACTGCTTATCTCCAGGTTTCTTGCCATGTGAGAAAAATAAACCTTTATTTGTTTATGTAACCATAATTTTTTTCTGTTACTTTCAAACAAAACCACTTCTGACATAGTAGCTATTTTGGTACTAAATATTTTAATTGTTTGTTGCTGTTTAGAGTAAAATTAATTACTGTTTTCTGATCTTGTATCTAGCAATCTTCTTAAACTTTACTATTATTTCTAATAGGTTTCTGTCAATTCTCCTGAATTTTTAATGTACCCAACCATATATTATTATGAAGTATGATGGTGTTTATAGGGACAGGCAGGACAGGAAAGCAGGAAATAGGAACTGAAAATGTTTTTTTATTTCTTATTGACCATATTAAAGCTGTCTGACTTCTGTCGAACTGTAATCAATTTCATGCAAGATATAAAAATTTTTGACTTTGTTATTTTTCCCATATAAACATGCAACAGATTCTAGTGGGTGAAACAGTTCTGTAATTTTGAAACTTTGTTACATCTATTAATAGTTTATCACTAGAAGTATCTGACTTTAAATAAACAATCAAGACACTGTTAACTCAATGATTGTCCAAAGTTTTAAAAGGAACTTTCCTCAAACTCTTGAACAAATGATTTGGGTCATACTTTTCAGATTCTTAAAATCCAGATATACTGGGAGCATGGGTTTGCCCATAAAAGTAAAGGGCAGATGGTTGAAGAAAAGTGTATGAGGTGTGGAATTGTGGATACTGGTTACCAAAGAACTCACTTTACTTTCTGTTGTTCAATGTGCTGGATTTAATAGACCATAGAGAGGACTGAACAGAGTTATAGAGTTAGATTTATGTGAAATACATTTACAAATGGTTAAAGGACAAATGTGAATTTTACTTTTTGGATACCCTATTTTGATCTTAAAATTTAGAGACTATCTATAGTTCTGTTTTAATTGTAACTTTACTTTTATGTCTCTAAACTTTGTGTAAACCCACCTAAGTTAGAGTCAGAAGGTTTGTTTATAATAAACAGTGATGATGTTTTAAGGGAAGACTTGTTTTGTGGAAATATGAATGTTAAAGCACTCAGATTTAAAGCATATCTTTTATGGCACTTCACTGTAATGCCTTTTCCTAATTTAGGTTTTTACTGGTAGTTAAAGGTCTGCATACTTGAAGCTCTCTGTGTCTGGTTAGAAATTGTTGTTCTTTCACACTTGGTTGTCATAGTATGGTGGAGCACTTCAGAGACCTTTAATTTCTCCCAGCCTGACACTGTTGCTACTGCTTCCCTTCTACTAAGGATGATTAAGCCTTTCTACTGTTACTTTGACTCTCTCCACCTTGAATATCATGCATATATCATTTTCTCAGTCCTTATTTTTTCTTTAGCTTTCTGCAGACGTTTATAATATTGAAACTCCAGGTCCTGTCGTTTAATCACTCTTCTACTAGCTTTTATGACTTTAAGCTATTCTATCTTCCCTTTTATCTCTTGAACTATTCCTTTATTTCTGTTGCTTTTTATACTTTCTTCTCTCCTACTCTACCTGTGATTATAGTCCTTTGGCCTACTATGCTTTTCTCATTATATAATTTTTTGCATAGATAATTACTGATCTTTTTTGGTTAAACTATTCTACTCTTGACTGAATATATATATCTTTAGGATTGGCTTTTCACATGAGCTTCACTTACTTATGCCCGGTTTCTTCCAGGATGCTTACACTTGTATAGTTTCCTATAATTAGTCTAAAATTTATTTCGTTGCTCACTTCACCTAAGCTATATGTATGTCTCCTACATGTTACCATCATTTTTCTGGTCACTAAGGCTTGAAACAATTTCATCTTGATATATCCCTCTTCTTGGTATTTTTATATACTCTACTAAATTTTATAAATTTTCCTTTGAAATATCTACTTCACACTTCTCTTTATTTCAGTTCTCTGTGCCACAGGCCCATCTAGCTTTTGATCTCTTTGTATCTGGATTTCTTTATTGATCTCTTGGATCTTTCTTGGGTCATTCTTTCATAAAAAGTGCTGTACATTCTGATTATGTTAATCACTTATAGAAATGCTTTTTCTGTTACTCTCCTACTCAATAATTTCTTTACAAAATACATTCAATTATCTGACCTTGGGAATAAAGATCCATGAGTTTGAATATGTAACAATAGAAATGACCCAAAAGGAAGTCTAGAGAAATACAATATGCAGAGCTTCAGTGAGCTGTGGATAATACCAAACAGTTTCACATATGTATAATTGGAGTCCCAAGAAGAGAGGAGAGACAGGAATCACAAAGGACATTTTGAGAAAAATGGCCTAATATTTCATGGCCATATTAATATTAATTTAGATTCAGAGCAAGGAATATTACTAGGGATAATGTAGATTTTCATTTCATAATGACAAAAGGATCAACTCTTCAAGGAGACTATACAGTTCAAAGTAAATATCTGTATACCTAATAAAAGTGCTTGAAAATACATACATAAAGAAATGATAATTGATTAAAAGAGAAAATAGACAAATCCACAGTTATAGTCAAATATGTTGATTATTCTCTCTTACTAATATATAGAACAAGTAGAAAATCAATAAGGGTATAGAAAACTTGAAACATATTAATAACCAACTTGACGTAATTGACATTATAAAGCATCCTGCCTAATGGCAACAGAATATGTATTTTTTTCAATATACACAGAACATTTATGAAGATCATATTCTGGGCTATACAGGATGTCTCAAATTTTAAATATGTTCTCTCATCATAATAGAATTAAACTAGAAATGAATACCACAAAGATACCTAGAATATCTCCAAATATTGATATTTATCAGTCAAATAGTACAGAGCTAAATAACTCATGAGCCCAGAAAGAAAGGACATGTATTAGAAAATATTTTGAAATGAATTGAAATTACAACCTACTAGAATTTGTCGGAAGAAGTTATAACATTGCTTAGAGGGAAATGTATGCCTTTAAATAATTGTATTGGAAAAAAGAGGTCCTGAAATCAATGATTTAAACTTCCACCTTAAAAATAAAACTGGAAATACAAGACAAGTTAAACACAAAGTAAGGGACAAAATAATTATGAAAAGAGCAAAACTCAATGAAATATAACACAAACTGTAGAGAATTTTAATAAACCAAATGTTAATAAATTGTTAATGTAATAAAATAGATAATTCTGTACTCAGTCTGATTAGTTAAAAAAAAAAAGAGAGAGACACAAATTACCAATATCAGGAATGTAAGAGGAGGCATCCCTACCAATACTAGAGGCATTAAATGATAAGAAAGTGATGTTATCCATCCAACTTTATGCAATGCATTCTACAACTTAGAGATGAAATAGGCAAATTTCTTGCAAATAATATGGAAAAGAAGATCAAATTTGGAGGACCTATGCAATATGTTTTAGAGACTTAACTATAAAGCTGTAGTAATTAAAACAGTGTAAGTTATTGGTGTAAGGACAGACCTGTGGATAAATGGAACAGAATGGACAGTCCACAAATAGACCCACATTTATATGGCTAATTAGTTTTCAACAAATATGCCAAGGTAATTTAATGAGGGAAAGAATATTATACCTAAAAATGGTGCTAAAATAATTTGATATGCATTTGCAAAACTCAAACCTTTATATGACCTTTACTTCAAAATTTAAAAAATAATTTTTATTCAAATTGGATCAGAGACCTAAATATAGATGAAATAAAATTATAAACTTTCTAGAAGAAACTATAGGAGAAAGTCTTTGTGACTTAATATTAGGAAAAGATTTTTCTTGAGAGCTCACAAAATGAGACTTTGATAAATTAGATTTCTTTAAAATAAATAAAAAGACTGCTTATTCAAAAGACACTGTTAAGACAAGCCTCTTAGATAGCCTCATCCACCAGAAGGCAGACAGCAGAAGCAAGAAGAACTACAGTCCCACAGCCTGTGGAAAAAAAACCACATTCACAGAAAGATAGACAAGATGAAATGGCAGAGGGCTATGTACCAGATGAAGGAACAAGATAAAACCCCAGAAAAACAACTAAATGAAGTGGAGATAGGCAACCTTCCAGAAAAAGAATTCAGAATAATGATAGTGAAGATGATCCAGGACCTCGGAAAAAGAATGGAGGCAAAGATC
>NC_041220.1:130641840-130643177 GCF_002837175.3 Physeter macrocephalus | reverse complement strand
ACTCTACCTGGCAAGGATCTCATTCAGATTCGATGGAGAAATCAAAAGCTTTACAGACAAGCAAAAGCTAAGAGAATTCAGCACCACCAAACCAGCTCTACAACAAATGCTAAAGGAACTTCTCTGAGTGGGAAACACAAGAGAAGAAAAGGACCTACAAAAACAACCCCAAAACAATTAAGAAAATGGTCATAGGAGCATACATATAGATAATTACCTTAAATGTGAATGGATTAAATGCTGTAACCAAAAGACACAGGCTTGCTGAATGGATACCAAAACAAGACACATCTATATGCTGTCTACAAGAGACCCACTTCAGACCTAAGGACACATACAGACTGAAAGTGAGGGGATAAAAAAGATATTCCATGCAAATGGAAATCATAGGAGCACCTCAATACATAAGGCAACTGCTAACAGCTATAAAAGAGGAAATCGACAGTAACACAATAATAGTGGGGGACTTTAACACCTCCCTTACACCAATGGACAGATCATCCAAAATGAAAATTAATAAGGAAACACAAGCTTTAAATGACAAAATAGAGCAGATAGATTTATTTGATATTTATAGGACATTCCATCCAAAACAGCAGATTACACTTTCTTCTCAAGTGCGTATGGAGCATTATCCAGGATAGATCACATTTGGTTTGAAAATCAAGCCTCAGTAAAATTAAGAAAATTGAAGTCATATCAAGCATCTTTTTTGACCACTACGCTATGAGATTGGAAATCAATTACAGGGAAAAAAAATAAACACATGGAGGCTAAACAAAATGTTACTAAATAACCAAGATATCACTGAAGAAATCAAAGAGGAAATAAAAAAATACTTAGAGACAAATGACAATGAAAATACTATGATCCAATGCCTATGGGATGCAGCAAAATCAGTTCTAAGAGGGAAGTTTATAGCTATACAAGCCTACTTCAAGAAACAAGAAAAATCTCAAACAATCTAACCTTACACCTAAAGGAACTAGAGAAAGAAGAACAATTAAAACCCAAAGTTAAGAGAAGGAAAGAAATCATAAAGATCGGAGCAGAAATAAATGAAATAGAAACAGAACAGTAACAGAGATCAATAAAACTAAAAGCTGGTTCTTTGAGAAGATAAACAAAATTGATAAACCATTAGCCAGACTCATCCTTCCAACACTGAACCAGGAAGAAATAGAAAATATGAACAGACCAATCACAAGTAATGAAATTGAAACTGTGATTAAAAATCTTCCGACAAACAAAAGTGCAGGACCAGATGGCTTCACAGGTGAATTCTATCAAGCATTTAGAGAAGAGCTTACACCCATCCTTCTCAAACTCTTCCAAAA
>NC_041220.1:130597851-130640728 GCF_002837175.3 Physeter macrocephalus | reverse complement strand
GACACTGATGAAAAAAATTAAAGATGATACCAACAGATGGAGAGACATACCATGTTCTTGGATTGGAAGAATCAACATTGTGAAAATGACTCTACTACCCAAAGTAATCTACAGATTCAATGCAATCCCTATCAAATTACCAATGGCATTTTTTACGGAACGAGAACAAAAAATCTTAAAATTTGTATGGAGACACAAAAGACCCCGAATAGCCAAAGCAGTCTTGAGGGAAAAAAACAG
Source organism: Physeter macrocephalus (assembly GCF_002837175.3). NCBI lineage: Eukaryota > Metazoa > Chordata > Mammalia > Artiodactyla > Physeteridae > Physeter > Physeter macrocephalus. Next base: position 130,640,488 of record NC_041220.1, on the reverse strand, counting down.
AGCTGGAGGAATCAGACTCCCTGACTTAAGAATATACAACAAAGCTACAGAAATCAAGACAATATGATACTGGCACAAAAACAGAAACATACATCAATGGAACAAGATAGAAAGCCCAGAGATAAACCCATGCATATTTGCAAACGAATCAGTGGACAAAGGATTAATCTCCAAAATATATAAACAGCTCATGCAGCTCAATATTAAAAAAATAAACAACCCAATCCAACAATGGGCAGAAGACCTAAATAGACATTTCTCCAAGGAAGACATACAGATGGTCAAGAAGCACATGAAAAGCTGCTCAACATCACTAATTATTAGAGAAATGCAAATCAAAACTACAATGAGGTATCACCTCACACCAGTTAGAATGGGCATCATCAGAAAATCTACAAACAACAAATGCCAGAGAGGGTGTGGAGAAAAGGGAACCCTTTGCACTGTTGGTGGGAATGTAAATTGATACAGCCACTTTGGAGAACAGTATGGAGGTTCCTTAAAAAATAAAAATAGAATTACCATATGATCCAGCAATCCCACTACTGGGCATATACCCTGTGAAAACCATAACTTAAAAAGACGCATTCACCCCAATGTTCATTGCAACAGTATTTACAATAGCTAGGTCGTGGAAGCAACCTAAATGCCCATCGACAGACGAATGGATAAAGAAGATGTGGTACGTATATACAATGGAATATTACTCAGCCATAAAAAGGAATGAAATTGGGTCATTTGTTGAGACGTGGATGGATCTAGAGACTGTCATACAGAGTGAAGTAAGTCAGAAAGAGAAAAACAAATATCGTATATTAATGCATATATGTGGAACCTAGAAAAATGGTACAGATGAACCAGTTTGCAGGGCAGAAATTGAGACACAGATGTAGAGAACAAACGTATGGACACCAAGGGGGGAAAGCGGTGGGGGGTTGAGGGGTGGTGGTGTGATGAATTGGGCGATTCGGATTGAGATGTACACACTGATGTGTATAAAATTGATGAGTAATAAGAACCTGCTGTATAAAAAAATAAAAAACAAAAAACAAAAGACACTGTTAAGAAAATGAAAATGTAAGCCATATACTTGGGAGAAAATAGTCACAATACATATATCTCAGAATGGACTTGAAACATAATACGTTAAAATTTTTTCAATTCAAGAAGACAAAAAACTTTTATAAATAAATGGGCAAGTATTTGGACAGACACTTTACCAAAAAGCTATCTCAGTGTCAATTATGCAATGGAAATATGCTCAATATAATTAGTTATAAGAGAAATATGAGACTGCAATTAAATGTCATTATCTACTCCCTAGAATGATTAAAATTAGAATGGCTGTAGTTATATGATCTAATTTCTTTCCTAGATATTTACCTCAGAGAAATCACAATATATATCAGTACAAAAGCTCTTCTGTGAACATCTATAGCTACTTTATTTATAATATCTGCAAACTGGAAATAATTCAAATATCAGTCAGCTGGTGAATGGATATACAAATTGTGATATAACTACACAATGGAATACTACTCAACAACTCAACAATTAAATGAAAAAAATCAGTGATACACACAACAACAAAATTTCAAAAATATTCTGCTGTGTGATAGAAGACAGGTACAAAAGACTAGGCAATGTGTGACTTTATATGACATTTTATAAAGGAAAAACTATAGTAACATTGAAAAGATTGGGGTAGCCAGGTGAAGAGCCAGTGGGAAGGGGATCTAACTGCAAAGAGGCATGAGGAAATGTTTTTGAGGTCAAGGAAAAGTCCTGTATCTTGATTTTGGTGGTTATTATATGACCATATACATTTGTCAAAACACCGAATTATGCCCTTAAACTTAGTGAATTTTATTGTATAGAAATTATAGTTCAATAAAATTCATTAAAAATACTGAGTAGAGGGTATTTCCATAGTATGTTTCTTTGAGACAGTATTTTTGAAAACATGTCAGAGTATTAAAATGCTTGTCCATGTAAAAGTTGACATCTTACTATACTGATCCAGTAGTATTTGATTGTCTTGTGGCAGTGATATTGTTTCTATAGAGACTATATGACTATATAACACTCTAATCAACTAGATTCTTTTATTTAGGCAGCACAAGGTCCCAGGCAAGAGAAAGCTTAAAGAGGATAGTGACAAAAATGAAGACATTTTATGAATCAGCTCAAATGAGAGGCAATAGGTCACTATTTAGATATGACAACTAGAAAAAAAAATTCTTGTGTCAACAATCAGAAACAAGTTTGTTTTTTGAAATATCTGTGCCAAACCCCTAAGAAATATTAGGAGAGATAAGCATAATGAAGGTCATGGAGCCTCTATAAGATATGAAATCCCAATACGAGTTGGTCTTCTAGTCTTGAGAGGAAACTCTTGAGATGGATTGACAAGGAAATCTGACATGAAGCTTTAGTTTAAAAATCTTGGTGAGGAAGCTGGAGAGAAGGCTATCGTGGGAAAGAGAACTGTCGTCTTTCTTTATTCCATACTACCAGCTATATCCAAGTTTCCAGCCACACTGTCTTAGGCTAAAACAATTGCTGGCAACCCCATTTTTCTTTGCTGATGTCACTTGCAAAGAAAGTCACTTGCAGTTTATTTGTGTGGGTATATTTTTCCCTTTCCCTTGGCATTTTTGAGTTTTACATTATTAGATTCTATCCCTCATTGTGAACTGCTTAGTGGTTTATTAGGGACAAGTGTGGCCACTGCCTCTGGAAGATGCCACAGTGGTATATATAAACCATGATGAGGTTTTAGCTGACAGTGGATGGTATGTTAGCTTTGGCCTTGAGTTCTTGAGGGATCTTGATTTAAAAAGTTGTTCAGGGAGACATATTGCTCTTTTTAGGTTGCCAACTTTGTGGCTTTCCTGTAGAGTTGGACTAGTTTTCATCAACAGCTGTGGTTAATTTTCAGGAGCTAGGAGTAGCCATTTTAGAGGCGAATCTTCCCCTGTCTTTGAATGGTGAATGAAGTTTTTGACTCTTTGGTCGCTGTGGTGTGTGCTTTTTTAATTTCCTTAACTGAGGACTGATTAAAAGTGATTGGCTTGGATTTTGTGTAAGCTAAGTAGAGACCTAGGGGATGTTCAGTGACACTTCATGTGACCAAAGAGGATTCTCATATTAATGGTTGGGAAGAGGCAATTCGGGTGAGATGCAGAGACAAGAAAGGATGATAATAGGTTGATGTTTAGCTGTTATTTACCATAGGTGTGGATGTGGGTTTTAAAGTATACATAACACAATTCCTTATATATGAGGAGTAAAGTGGCTGATTTGATTTTTCATTTATTTTAGGTACAATTTACATGCAATAAATTATGTCTGTAAATTTTACTGAGCGCACAGTTTGTGAGTTTTGACAAACACAGTCATATAAGCACCACTGTAATCAAGATACAGAACTGTTCCAGTACCTCCCCAAATTTTCCTGTTCCCCGTTGTAGTTAACGCTTACTCTGATTTTAATATTTGCCTTTTCCAGAAAGTCATATAAATTCAGTCACATAGTATATAGATTTTTGAGTTGGCTTCTTTCACTTAGCATAACGCATTTGAGATTCATTCATGTTGTTGCATATGTCAATAATTAACTCATTTATATTGGTGAATGATATCCCACTGTATAGATGTGTCACAGTTTATTCACCAGTTGAAGAATATTTGGGTTATTTCTAGATTTTGGAGACTATGAATAAAGCTGCTGTAAACACCAATGTGGTAGTTAATTTTAGGTGTCAGTTTGGTTGGGCAACAAAGTGTCCAGATATTTGGTCAAACATTATTCTGGATATTTCTGTGAGGGTGATTTTGGATGAGATTAACATTGAAAATCAGTAAAATATCACAATTGAGTAAAACATCACTCTCCATAATATAGGTGGGCCTCATCTAAACACTTGAAGGTCCAAATAGAACAAAAAGGCTGGCCTACAACCTTACCCCTCCTCCCACCCCCCTAAGAGAGAATTCTCCAGTATACTGCCTTTGGACCTTATTTGCAACATTGGCTCTTCCCTGGTTCTAAATCAGATGACCTTTGGACTCAAACTGGAATACCGCCTCTAACCCGCTGGCCTACACTGCAGATTTTGGACTTGCTAACTTCTATAATTACATGACCAATCCCTTATAATAAACACACACACACACACACACACACACACACATTCTCTTGGTTCTGTTTCTCTGGAGAACCCTAACACAACCCACATACAAGTTTCGTGTGAACACAAATTTTCATTTCACTTGGAATAGCATTGCTGAATCGCATGGTAAAGGCATGTTTAACTTCATAAGAAACTGGCAGACTGCTTTCATAAGTGGCTATACTATTTTGCATTCCTACCAACAATACATGAGAGTTACCATTGCTCTGTTTCCTTTCAAACACTTGGTATTTTCAACATTTTATTTAAAAAACTTTAGTCATTCTAAATTGGGGTGTAGTAGTATCTTATTGTTTTATGTTTTTGAGTAATGGTATGTTGAACTTGGAGCTAGTCTGGGAGAGCCCTGTCATTATTTTCTGGTTGTCTCGATATCTCGTACTGACCCCTTGGTCAAGATAAGGATGAAATCACTAAATAATAATTTATAAGTTGCTGTTCTAAACCTAATACTTCCCTGGAGTGGTTTTAAAGTATGTTCATGGTTATTTAATATGCCTCCTTTCAAGAGATAAAGCTTAATTCCCCCCTCCCCCCCAAAAAAAAGAGTAGGTTGGCCTTATTGGTTCACTTTTAATGAACAGCATATATAACTTTCAAAACTAATAAAAGACTCCCTCCTTGCTTCCCTTTCTCTGGGATTACTCCCTCTGGGGAAAGCCAGTCAGCTGCCACGTTGTGAAGGCACTCAAGAAGCCTTATATGGTGGCCCTTGTAGGGAGGAACTGAGGACTAGTAAGGAACTTGTTCTGAGAACTAGTAAGGAACTGTCTTAGTCTTAACCTCTTGCTAAGACTCATGCAAATGAGCCATCTTGGAAGTGGATCCTTCAGCCCCAGTCAAGGCTTCAGATTACTGCATCCTCAGCCAACATCTGGAGTGCAACCTCGTGAGAGATCCTGGGCCAGATCCACCCAGCTAAGCTGCTCCTGAATAACTGATCCATAGAGACTATGAGATGATAAATGTTTGCTGTTTAAGCTACTAAGTAATGGGGTAATTTGTTACACAGCAATAGATAGCTAATACAGATTAATACAGATTTTGGTACTGGGATTTGGGGTGCTATTATAACAAATACATAAAAATGTGGATATGGCTTTAGAATCATGCAGTGAGCAGAAGGTGGAGGGACTTTGTTATTAATTATTCTGGCAGAGTCTCGGGAACTCCCCCAAATTATTGCTTTTGCATTTTAGCTTTGGTATAAAAATAGGCTCTACCTGATTTTAGTTTCTTTTAAATAGATTTTACAATGACTGACTCAAATTAGGTACAGAGGATCATTTGTTTTAGGACTTTAAAAATGTCATACAGTTAACAAGTAAAATCATAAATCATGAAACACTCTTATCCAATTTCTTAAATATCTCCCTTTTTAGTGATTACTGAACAGTAGGAAGTCCTTGTCTCAATTTTTGTTTTAAATTTTAATCTCAGTATGAGGTTTTAAAATAAAAAGTTTGGATGGAAATAACTGATTATCTGGTTCCAAAGGACATTTCCAAAGAGATCTCTTGGGTATAATCCATGCACCTAAGTCTCACAGAGTAGGAGATTTACCACTTAAGGAGTTTAGTATCATTGGTGGACATTTTACGTGTACATTCTTTAAGCCTCAAATTTAATTTCTTTGGCAATCCAAGCTATTCTTTGTACAGGAGAAGCCAGATTCTCTGCTATACTAATATATCATACCTGCCCTCTGTCAATTCCACAGTGCTACATAAATTGCTGAGTTCTGCTTTTTTGGCTTTTTCCTGGCCAAGGTGTGAAGAGGCCCAGGAGAGAGGAAAGTAAATCAAAATGTGTATACTGTCTTTTCCTCTCAATAACCAGGTCTGACTTAATCCTTGGCAGAGCTGAAGCACCCTGTTTGCCATGGTCGAGTCTTATTTCTTTCTGTTCTGGGGGTTGTGATGCATATATTTAAACTTATATTGAGTCATTAATATCCAGAATTGACAAGGAAAGGGAGAAAAGTACTATTGAATAGCTACCAGGTACCATTTATGTCACACAATAGCTTAAATGTATATTGGATTGGCTGGCACAGTTTGGCCAAACTTGTGTTGTTAAGTATTGATCAGGATCAGTCCAGCTATAACTATCAGACTGTCTCAACTCAACTTGGAAGAAATGGTTGAAGGTCATTCTCATGGAATATATGAAACTGATCCTTCGTATTTAGATAGAAAATCTGGCTTGTTTCCTATAAATTTTCTGCCAGGTCATGGTACACGATATTCAGTACAGTTTGAATATTAGCCCTGGACCCCTGGCAGTCCATTGAGGTAGGCATCCAAGGCATATTTGCTAGAACCGAACTCTGCTTTTGTGGGAAGTCAGGTACATTGTTCCTTTATTGTCATGAATTCACTGTCACTTAATGAGTTTTCCCAGTGATGGGTTCATAAGTGGTGAGAATACCTGGCACAAATTAAGCCCATATGTGTATGTGTGAAATATTCTCTGTTAGTTGTGCCATCATATAGTGTAGTGGTTTGGTTTTCTAGGAAGTATACTTCAAGATGGACTTAGGAGTGCAGAAGGTTTATTTGGGTTTAACACCTGTGAAAGGAAAAGGAAGGAAGCAGGATTGGGCAGGGGTGAGTCATCAGACTGCAATTCAGACCTGTTAAGTTTCTGCCAGCCCATTGGGGAGCTCTATCACAAAAATCATCATCTGGAGTAATTCTGCATTAGGCTGAAATGCCTAGGCCCTTGTACCACAGTCTTTATCAGTCATTAGGGGCCACCTTGAGAAGAATGTGACCTTGGTTCCCTTGGTTCTAAAGCTGAGGCAGACCCTGAAGAGCTAACTGCTGAAAGCTGTCAGCTGACAACATTTTTTCTTTTTGCTGCTGGACATGGAGTGCTTTCTCAAAGAGGGATCTGAGCAGCACATCTCCATATCCGCTACATGTAGCTAAAGGCAAATCTTGTTTTGGCTGTTTACTGTGCCATCCTTACTTCAGTTAGGTTACAGAGATATAGCTATAATCTGTGCATAGATTTAGAGATATAGTAAAGCCTTTCTTTTCTGAAAGTTTATTAATAAAAATAAAAGTCAAAGTGGAAAATGATAAAATGTTAAAAATAATGCATATCTAATTTAACTTAATGTTATTTTCTCTTTTATGTAGAGACATGTCTTTTATGTAGGGACAAAACCTTTTCTTTGAGTATGAGTCTTCTGATTAGAATTCCACTTTATCTTTCATGCATAGGGAATACCAATAAAACATGATACTGAATTTGCAGTTTTGTTTTCTTAAAGCAGAGCACAACCTTATACACTGTGAAACAATTTGAGTACAGGATTCCCTAGATTTTTATGATTTTTCCACCAGTATTTCATAGTTATTTTTATACCAGTTTAATTCAATAGTGTTTTTAAATGATTCACCTTAATTTAGACTTTTCAAGTCATCTGACCTAATTTTTATTTTAACTTCCTCTCCTTTTGCACTAATTTTTACTCAGCTTAGATTATTTTTAATGAAAGTCATTGCATAAGAATAAATAGATTTGACTTTGGTGTGTGTATGACAATAGATGAGAACAGAAGTATTCAGGCTTCCTAGAGAGGGGTATAGTAGCTCTAAGGCTTCAGTTAGTGGTGAACATTGGCCAGTGTCTTTTGTAAAGGGGAAAGAAAGTGTCATTTAATCAAGCAAATAAAACGAGAGCTTTTTATATTTATAGCTGTATCTCCAACTACATCTGTAATTATAGCTTATATCTGTTAAAGGACATTCAAGAACAATAAATATTTTGTTACTAGAGAGGGATATGGGCCCAAATCACTACCTAATGTCTTACTCTGGTGAACTGGGCTGGACTGTGAGAGTCTCAGCATGCCTTTGACCTATTAGTGTAAAGCCTGGACTAGGGTAGCAGTAATATTCTTTTTCCCTCTAGGCCCTCTTCTGTTTCCATTGACCATCCAAGGGCCTCCCTCTAAGTCAGTGTCTTCCCTAGGATCCTTTCACAATACCAGCTGCCTGAGATAAAGTGAGCCAAGAGAGAACTTCGGAAAAGAGATAAGAGTTCAAAGAGAAGAAGGCCTTTGTCCCAAATCAGTTCTATTTATAATCACTTTACTCCTCTATGTAAAAGCTCCATCCTCAACTTCATGTCCTTGAAAGAGTCTATTTTTCCCTGACTTTTGGAACTGAAGAAGCCTTGAGAGCCCCTGAAGATTAGCACATGCCATGAACATAATTTTTATATTCATTTTTAAAGGGGTAATACGGACCTTTCTTCCATTAATTTTTGTGGATGGCTTGACTCGGGGCTCTTTGAATAGTGTTTGCAAACATCTGGCTGGAACATCCCATCAACCTGGAATAACTATACCTAGCATCCTAGTTTTCGTACTTAGGAGAAAGAACTATGGAAAGGAGGTAGCTAATCATATGATTCAAGATCTCTGGATGATGATTAGTTAAGCTGAAAACCCTGATAAGAGTATAAAGTCCTGCTTCAGTTAAAGATGAAGCAGACATAAAAGCTGCTATGGCCTGATGTCCCATATCTGTCCCAGAATTGATTTCATTGAAGAGATGTATTCTCAGTGCCAAGATATTTCAACAGCTTTCACTGTTTCTCCTCATTTTGTAGGCACTGAAATTTACATTTTCTCTTAATTTACAAATACGTGACGAGACTGTTGGGGGACTATTGGTATCAAATAGAATATTGTAGCAGGAAAGGGAGAGTAGTTGATGTTTTTAAAAAGGAAATTTTTTTAACTTTTTCATTCCTAACCTTTAAACTGATATTTAAATAAAACATGGTGATAGTTATGATTAGGTGTAAAGATTTTACATTAATATTATTAACACTGTCAGAATGATCATCTGTTGTACAAAGCTCCCGTACTTATGTTTAGCTGTGACAATTGAAGACATTTAAGTAAGAATGCAATTATGTAGTCAGAGCAATTCCTAGGGTCTACATGTGTGTGCCTGATGGACCTATACCAGGTGTTCTTTGAGTAGGGAAGAGAAGAATGGAGAGTTTATTAAGGTTGCTGTTGTGTTAATCATGGTACTTGCTGTAGTTTCTTTTGAAAGAGGTTAAGGAAACTGATCAGCCGTTTAAACCAATGCATAGCTTGGGGCTTTTTGATAAGATTCACTCTTTAAAGAGGGGAAGATTTTTTTTCTATGCATTAAGAGATAAGTGTTACATAAACCACAGTTAATCCGGTACATGGTTTTTGTTTTGTCAGGGATAAAAGACTGTTGTTAACAAAGAAAGCAAAAGCTTATGTTTGGAGAAAAGGGCCAGGAGCCATGCATGGCTTGTTACCAGGGATTCCTATATCTAAGTGGCAGCAAGACTCTACTCCTCACAAGAGCCACAGTCTTTTCGGATGTTCAACTCCATCAAATACCCTTGGAAGATCTTTCATTTAGTCTTTACTTTGGTCTCAAGACAAGACAGCACCTTTGGTGGACCTCTTTCCTTTTCCTATATAATATTTTCATTTTCTGCCTCATTTCATTATTAGTATCTCCTTTTTACTTTGGGTTGCTGCATTAATTACTTACATGTACCTACTTAAGGGCAGGTAAACTTTAACAAAAGTTTAAAGCTCAAGTGTAGTTGAAATGAAATAATCTTTATGCCTTATGAAAATACACAAGTGAGTCATTCTTTATTGGAACTAAAGGCTCAAGTTAAAAAATTTTTCCCATAATCTTTTAAACATATGTTCAGCAGAGATTAAAAAAAATCTGTTTAGGCTGGAATCTTCTACTAAGTTAATAAAATGTTAATGTTTTCCCATATAAATTTAGACATTTCTAGGATCCTAAAGTCACAGTGGTTAAAACTTTGAGACAATACTAACAGTGGGGTGCGGAGCATGGAAAAAGGAGAGGTACTTAAAGATTCCTTTTTATCTCTGCTAGTCTCACTTTCTCACATTGTGTTGCACTAGGCAGTTCCAGTTGCATAATTAAAGTCTCCTCTCCAGAATGTCTGCTTTACTCATTACACAGAAGTAGATTAAACATATTGGTGTGTGATATGTGGAAATGGTGTATGTGTGTATGTGTGTGTGAATAAAAGGATCGTGCAGACTTTTGAGTGAGAGCAGGTTGACTTTATATTTATTTTCTAAGAGTACATAAGAATACAACAGTGCCCCCAGAGATAAAATCCTGTAAGTTTTAGAAAAAGTAAAGATTTAGAATTTAAAGAAATGTCATTTCTTATGTTTTCTTTCTTTGGTGACTTTTTTTTTTTTTAAATGCTTGTGGTGGAACTTTTTCTCTCTTTGAATGAGAGAGCTTTTGGTATTTATTGATGGCTGAGAACATTCATCTCTCATTCCAAGTAGACAAGATTGACACCTTTGAGGTCCCCGGCATACTTATATCCCCAAATCTGCACAAATAGTTTTTGGGGCCACTCTGTCATCAGGGCACCTACTTTCAAGAGGAACGGATGAGGTAATGTCTGTAGGAACTTTGAGAAGGCTAAGCACCAAAAATAAAATATTTTTAGAAGAAGTTATTACTTTGGACAGGCAAGACCTAAATGTGTAATGTAAAGCCAAGTGAGGAGAACACAGAATTGTGGTGCCAGTCAAAAGCAGCACTGTGATCATGGATGGGTGCTGAGCCCTGAGGAATAAAAAGATTGCATGACCATTATAAAGCAGTTATACTCCAATAAAGATGTTAAAAAAAAAAAAGATTGCATGGAAGGCGCAGGAAGAGAGCAAAGGAGAATCAAGGACTGGATTAAATGACCAAATAGAGACCAAAAAGCCTGGGAAGGTAGAAGATCACAGAGGATAACAAAGGAAGTGGGAGTTTGGCTTCTTATTACCTTGCTTTCTTTAATCAAGCTATTCTTTATTTTAAAAAGTGTTTTCTCTCTTTTACTTTCCTATTTGTCTTCTAGTATTCTCCATTTCAATTTATGGCTTTTATTGATATTTACATTCTTATTTATATCCTGAACAAAGCTAAGGAATAATCCTCAAACATTACTTTTCTTATCACTGGTGTGCAGTGAAAGTCCTTGTCTATTATAGTAAATTTTTCAGCATTTTAAAGGATATCTTTCAAATGAAAGATTACTTAGATGAGCAATTGTAAAATAGTTGAAATTATAGTCATTGAAGTTGGATTTGGAGGAAAGGGGCCTAGAATATTTCCTGCTCAGATTTTCCCCTCCTTGGGGTCTAGGAGACTCCCATAACTTCCTGATTGTTGGATAAAATCTAAACTCCACAGTTGACATTCAAAATTTTTGGTACCATGGACTCATTTCTGTAATTCTTGGTCAGTCATTCCCATAATACTCATTCCTCTTTCCTGTAATACTTGATTAACCTCATTCCTCATCTGTTTTAAGTGTGTCTCTGCTTTTCCACTTGGGCCCTTGCCACATTGTTCTTACAGCTCTCTTTATATTTTACATGTTCCTCTTGCCTATAATATTCTTCAGTTGAACTATGTACAACTCCTTTGGACTTGGCTAAATCCAAAGAGGCTCAGCTGCTCTTGACCTATGCCACCCTACTCTGCTTTTCCTTTTACTCTACTCACACCTTTATTATTCCTCATCATCCACAACATCTTAAGACCTTCAGCGTAAAAGCCCAGCACTACTCAGTGTCTGAAGCAATCTGGACCAGAATACAGAAACTTTATTATAAGAGCTATCATCTGTGATAGGTAGAACCTAGAATTATTCCTGCTGCCCAAAGCCTAGAATTTTATCTGAATAGGGTGAACTGTTGGGTACCATAGATATACCTGGTCTGGATGATTGCTCTTTTGTCTCAGTGCCATACAGTTTAGGACAGACTCTAGTGTTTGAATCTACCTAACTTCGATGTTTCCCTCTCTTGGGGATTAGATCTTATTTCTATCAATGTAGATTCTAGTTGAAAGCATGCTTTATCAGGGTCAATGGTGTCTTCATTCCCTGGACAGTGAGTTTCTTTGAATCAGTACCAAGAGTGTTTTCTTTGTAGTTTCTTTGCATAAGCTGGTATGGACTTCCTTACAGCATGATAGCCTCAGAGCATTTGGATTGCTTATATAGTGACTCAGCACTCCACTGTGACTGTTCTAGCAATCAAGATGGAAGTTGCAATGCCTTTATTGACCTCACCTTAGAAGTCATGCAGCAGCACTTCCACCACATTTTATTGGTTTCAAGGCAGTCATAAACCCTCCTAGATTGAAGGGTAGGAGAATTCGATGCCACATTGTGATGGGGCATGGCAAGAGTCTAGAAAAATGGTAAGACAGGAGATGTTGTTGCAGCCGTCTTTGGAAAATACAATCTGCCACAGGCTACGTGTATAGTTATAGTCAGCATTTGTGAACATAGCATAGATAAAAATAAACTTGGCTTCTTGCTTGAACAGTAGTATAGTCTAGCATGTTCACATATTGCCTGTTCTAATAATTTAGATATTTAAATATTGATAGTGGTTATTACTACCTTGAAATAAGAAGTGATATGTAGTTGAAGTTCATTGATACATATTAATTATACACTGGGTGTTGGAGGCTGTGGTAAGGACCAGTATTTATTCTAGTGCTTTAAAGATGACCTAGGAATAGATGACCAGGATCTGTCTTGCTTTTAAGTAGAGCTGCCCAGGAGAGCAGTTCAGAGGTATAATGAGGGAGGGGCGCTCATAATGGGCTGAGATGCTAGTCCAAGTCAGAGAGACAAAGGAGAAAGGGTTAGAATGCTGACTGTGCAATTTGTCAGGAAAATCCTAGAGACTAATAAAGTGAAGATGACATCAGAGAAATATCCAAGTAGGTAGGTATTGTGTTAATAGTCACACCAGGAACTAGTCCCACAAACATGGCTCATGTGTTAATTTGAAGGTGAGCTCTTAAAGCAGTAGAACAGCGTTGGACACAAGCCTCACTCAAGTTGGCATAAAAATTAATCTCAATAAATTAATTTTTGTAAGAGAATTACACAAACTCATTCTGACTAATGAATTTTCTAAGAGCTGCCTTGTTTATAAACAATCCATGTGAGGTTTTTAATATTTCATGTTGGTAACTGTGGCAGATTGTAGCCATACCTCGTTTTATTGTGTTTTGCTTTATTGCACTTTGCAGATACTGCATTTTTTAAAAAATGAAGGTTTGTGGGAACCCTATGTTGAGCAAGTCTATCGACATCATTTTTCTAAGAGCATTATTTTTTAAATTAAAGTATGTACTGTTTTTTAGATAATGGTATTGTATACTTAATAGATTACATTATAGTGTAAAGATAACTTTTTATGCACTGGGAAACCAAAAAATTTGTGTGACTCACTTTGTTGCAGTATTTGCTTTATTGTGGTCATCTGGAACTGAACCTGAAATATCTCAGAGGTATGCCTGTATTTGGAGACCTCTATCTCTATGTGTATGTTTATCTATATTCTATTTCTAATTCTATTTCTATATTTCTATCTATGTCTGTGTCCAGGTCCATGCCCTTACCCATAACTGTATCTATGTCTATATATCTATGTCTATATCTGTATATGTATATGTATATCTATATCTACTTCGATATCTCTCCAAGATGTCAGCTGGAGATTCACTGCATCTTAAGAACCAGATAAGATTGGCTTAAACCAAATCCTTCTCAAGATTTTTACAATTCTTGTAGGAACAGAGAAAGGTTTATGATCTCATGATAACCTCTGACTTTGAGCTCCTGCTTCTACTACAAATAGGTTAATTTATGGATTGTCCCCAAATCCTGAAGGTTTTCAGCTTATTTTTCTAAACAAAGCTGATTCCCTCCTTTAACGGTTAGTTTTTGTTGCATAACGAATTGTCTTCAAAATGAGTGGCTTAAAACAAAACCCATTTTATTCAGTTCACTATTCTGTGGATCACCTAGGTTGTTCTCAGTGGGCTGGCTTGGCTGACCCCTTCTGGGCTCTCTCATGTATCTGCGGTCAGATGGAAGTTGGGTGGTGGCTAAATGATCTGGATGGCCTCAATCATATGTCAAGAGAGGGTAGACTGGTTGGTTTTGTGGAGTGAGTGGCACACAGCTGGAACTGCTTGAATATGCTCTGTTTAGTCGCTCATCCTATAGGTAGCTAGCCTGAGCTTCTTCACATGGTGGTCTCAGAGTTCCAGAGAATCACGCAAGTGACTTTTCAAGCCTCTGCTTGTGTCACATTTGCTAATGTCTCATTGGTCAAAATTATTCATGTAGCCAAGGCCAAAGGCATTGTGGGAAGGGATAACCCAAGTGCCTGGGGCAGTGAGGGAAATTATTGCGGTAATTTTTGCAAACACTTTACCGCATCTTTCTAAGAGAAGTTTAATGTCAGCTGTTAAATGCATATATTTTAAACTCTAATCCTTACTTTCCCCTAAAGACTCGATTTTTCATTAGATCAGGGAAATATTTTCTACTTCTTTTGAAACAACAACAACAAATAAAAATGTGGTAGCACTGGGCTTTGTAGCAATGTAGGGCACTTCTTAGTACAGTGGCTGGGGGGCTCTAATGGCATTTAGTGGGCAGGGGTCAGGAATGCTGGGGGTAGTTTGGCACAGCACAGTTAAGGCTTGTCTTGCCCCTGTTGAGGAACACTGAGCTACATGTACCAAGGAGATATTTTTCCTTTTGAATTAATTTCCTTCCTCCTTCAAGGCTTAGGGAGATAATTTTATGATAGAGGAGAAGGAACACTAGACTGAGTGAGAGGAAACTGAATTTCTAATCTTATCTGTGCCACACTCTGACTGCATGATCTGGAGCAAATCACTAAAGTATTCTGGAACTCAGTTTCCCACCTTAAAGTAACAGGGTTGGATGAGATGATATATACTTATTTATGCACTTATTTCCCTCATCCATCCACAGAGAATTTGAGATGGCATGAAAAATGCATAAAGTAAAAGAAATACTTGAGGAAATCTATACAAAAGGAAAACAAGAGATGGGGAATAAAACATAAGGAAAACTGGTTCACAGAAAACCTACTTTGAGAATCTATATGGCTGCTAGAAACAGACTTCAAATTTGACTCTAAGTACAGAGGGAAACATGATCATTATAGAAGTCACAGCCATGATAAAATGAGAATACAAGTTGTTCAGGTGAAAGAAACGGTTTTGTTACTGAGACTTGAGAGTAACACCTTAGGATATCATAATGATGTGTGAAAGACCATATTCTTGAAAGCATACAACAGATATGTTAAACCATTTTCCCACAGTGATTGCTTATCATATCCCTTAGTGTAAATTGATGTCATAACAAAAAGGGACTAAAACAGTGATCTCTAATATGCACCTCTGTTGATTTGACTTGTCTCAGTGGTAATATACAGACTATTTTCTAGAGTAATGTTCTTAATGGAAGTCCTTCAAGATGCCCTCAATGAATATTATTTTTCACTATTAGGTCTCAGTAATTTTAAGATCCTTTCTATCTCTATGGTTATAACTAATGTTTTTGGAAGAAAAAAGACTTTTGCTTTGTGTTAGTCTGCTAGGGCTACCATCACAAAATACCACAGACTGAGTCGCATAAACAGCAGAAATTTATTTTCTCATAGTTCTGGAGGCTAGAAGTCCAAGATCAAGGGGCCATCAGGGTTGATTTCTAGTGATGCCTCTCTTCCTGGCTTGTTGACAGTTGCCTTCTCACTGTGTTTTCATATGGCATTTCCTCTCTGTGCCTGTGGAAAGAGAAAGATCTCTGATTTTTCTTCCTTTTCTAATAAGAATACCTGTCCTATCAGATTAGGTCTACCCTCATGACCTCATTTAACCTTAATTACTGCCTTAAAGACCCATCTCCAAATACAGTCACATTGATGGCTAGGGCTTCAACATATGAATTTTGAGAGATACAGTTCAGTCCATAACATGGTTCTTTAATTCATCATGGTTCTTTAATAATCAACTGACATATTGAGGACAAGGATACATTTAATGTAGATTTCATTTTATTTCTTTGGTTTTCTTAGAATTTTCAGTTTGAAGCCAACAGAACCATTTCATTTTTTCCCCCAACGTGCTTTATTTTGTGTATACATGAAAGAACTCCAGAGATCTGACATCTGTATTTAAAATAATAAATGGAAATTATTGTAATCTGATGCATCTTACCTCTCAGATTGTCAGCTGAGGTAATTTCGCCAGTTACAGATGAAAGTGGCTCTTTGGCATGTCTTCAGAGGGCTTCTTGGTGTTATATGACTTTTGGGATACATGGAAGAGATTCATATCTTGAGAAGCATATATGTACGCGTGTGTGTGTGCATACATATGTTTAGACACTAATGCTAAAAATACAATTAAAGTGAAATACTTTATTTTTTATTGAATGGTAATATACACTTTTTGCAATACTGTTTGGCAAAGGGCAGAATCTAGTCTGTGGTTTCATCTTTATTTAATAACCGAAAATATGTTATAGGGCAGCTAACATGCTTTCTGGTTTATCCCAGTGGCAATCTCATTCGCTAGTCCCCCAGCAACAGCTGTGTCAAATAAACCTAAGTAAAGAAGAAGAAAAAGAGGGGGAGAGTTGGAGAGGGTGGAGCTTGAGGTGGGAGTAGCAGTAAAAAACAAAAAAGAGAGAGAGAGAGAAAGCAGAGTTGAAAAGAAAATTGACTTAGGGTGGTATTTTTTTGAACCTTTATTATATTTGTGTTAGGATATGTTTTATAGGCTCATAAAATTCAGTCACATGAGCAGACTCAAAAGTAAAGCAGCGAGCCTCAGTCTATTAGTTATCATTATAATAGTGTGAAAGCCATTTCCATTGCAGGTGTTTCAAAGACCCATAGAGGTTGCATGACTTAAACATTAACATATTATTATAATAATATGAAGCTGCGACCCTTTGACCCATAAGCTTTTGACTTTAATAATTTCCAGGTTATTCCTTAGCCAAAATATGTTTTCCCTTCAATTTTCACACTGGTGCACTTTCCTTAATATAAAGTACTAATAGAATAAATAAATTATATCCAGATGAAAGCCTGTCATCCAGTACCTCATCCCAGCACAGTGCCTGCAAATGCTATAGTAAGGATTTCTCAACGTGCTGCCTGTATCAGGGATAGAGACCTGGGAATCTGGCCGAGGTGGTATTTGATAAGAGGAAGAACGAAATGAATGGATAAGGTCAAGAAAAAAAGATCACCTTGGACAAAAGTCTTAGAGGTCAGTACTTGCTTTTTTATTCTCTCATAAAGTGAAGGAGGGGATTGGGGTGAAGAGAAAAAAAGAGTTCATCACAGATTGAAAAACTTTGTGTCAAATGTGGGAAAAAACCCACCAAAGTGAAGTCTTTATCATGAAATGCACCAAACACAAAAGAATGAATGTGTGGGTTTGAGGCATTTGGGAGTGATGGGTAGTCATATGATTTAGCTTGCTGCACACTAGATGGCTGTAGTCAGGTTTTCTGTTCTGTTAACCATGGAGCCAGTGGTTTCATAAAGCTGTTACTCATTCGGGGGGAATTTGTGTTCTTTATTTCCACATAGGATATCTGTCTGAAAAGTACATTGCATATCTAATAAACTGCTAATCGCTCAGATTGAGTAATCTTTCAATCAGTGATTTCTAAGAAAGAATGGTAACATTTATTTGAATATTGCATACTCTGAATGGATACTGTATTCATATCCAATAGTTATTATATACTTTACTCTTTTCTAGTGAGATAACCAGGTTCTTCTCTTTTCTCTGCTCTCCTCCCTCCCTCCTGGTGTCTCTTCCTCCCTCTTCTTTTCTTCCTTTCTTCCTCCCTTCATTTCCCCTGCCTCTATTTTTTTTCTCCATTTTTTGTCAGATAGCCAACATAGGAGCTAAGGGAAGAAGAGAAGGGTCATCATGGTAAGTGAAGAGAGTTATAGAGAGAAATACAGATAGTCCTTTGGTGGTAATATCTTTTGAGGGGATTAGGCTTTCTACACACACACATACACACACATATACATTTGTAATACTGCTATAGAAGAATACATTGTCAGGGAGGAAGAGGAAAAGTAAGATTAGCATTTGTTGAACTTCTGTGTAACAGGTTCTTTTAGACTGCTTCATTTAATTCCTAAAATAACACAAGGAAGTTCTAATGAGAAAGTAAAATATCTCTGATATCTGGTATTGGTATCTGTTTGTTACCAGCATTCGGATCGTGCCCAAGCTGTTTAAAAAATACATGTTGTTCACCATACAAAAATATGTTCAAACATAGTGATGCCAGCTATTCACTATTCAGTAACTCATTTATTAAGAAAATATTTATGGATTGCCTACACTGTCCAGGTCAAAGAAAATAGTCAAGGTTATTTCATTAAATGAGTATTTGTGTGCGTACTCCTGTGTGTACATTTATTTGGTTTACAAACACTGCTACTTTGACATTACAGTGTGCAATTCTGTAATGATAATGGTAACAACTGATATAAACTGGGCACTTTCTCTTTGTCAGGGGCTCTAGTCTGCTGAATGGTGACTGCATATTAGCTTCCTTAGAAGTGGGAATTCCTATGGAATTTTTTCATTTAAATTAATTAAATAACGAATCATATCCTACGTTATTCCAAAGGTGACTTAAAATAAAGATTCAAATAATATGGTAAAAGAAAATAATTAAAAATGAACAAGAAACATGAGGTAATGGAAAAACAAAGTGAAGAAAGTATATCGAGCTGGCATTGAGGCTGTGAAACAAATTACAGGCCACATATCTCCATGTACTTTCACCAGGGACGGGGGAAGCATGGTAAGATACAGGGCCCGTAAGGGAAAAATGAACTAGTTGTTGAGGATAAACATAATATCTGAGACTGAGATGAAGTTCTTTTGTAGGCTCTCATATATGATGCCACATAAAGAACAGTATACTTACTGGAAATGCAGTCCAGTCCATTTTTCATTATAGGCTGATGGCTTCAGTACATTTAATAATAGAACAATTCAGTAAACAGTTTTAATGGGGTAGAGGGAGAGGTTGAGTGTTGGGGCAGAGGGAGTTGAAATGATGGGCCATATCATGTCCAGCTATGAAGTTTTCTGAATTTTCTTGCTTAATCCAAGGAAAGATGATATCAGAGGAATGTGTAGTCTGCATAATCTGATGCGATCCTTCATAAAAATAATGTCTTTCAGCCAAGAGTTTAAAAGGTGTTGACCCACAGTAAATTCAAGATTAATTTCAGCGTCAAATATTTCGAATGCAGATATTCTGGATTAGTTCAGCCTTATGCTTTAATAATCAGTGAAACTGGGGATAGAGTTGACATCCTACAAAAGGGCATTATTTATGAATTCCAGAAGGTCCTATTATAGTGTAATTCCTGTGACAATACTCTTGTCAAGTTACTTAGTACTTCACAACTGCATTTGTGTTTCACTGTGTGAGCCCCTCTCTCTCCTTCTTAGGCTTTATTTTAATGTTTCCAGTCATGAATCTGAAATAAGACAGTATTCTTTTTTTTAAAAAATCAAACATCAATATATATATATATATATATATATATATTTTTTTTTTTTTTGTGGTATGCGGGCCTTCCTCTGTTGTGGCCTCTCCCGTTGCGGAGCACAGGCTCCGGACGCGCAGGCTCAGCGGCCATGGCTCACGGGCCCAGCCGCTCCGTGGCATGTGGGATCCTCCCAGACCGGGGCGTGAACCTGGTTCCCCTGCATCGGCAGGTGGACGCGCAACCACTGCGCCACCAGGGAAGCCCTATATTTTTTCTATTAATGAGTCAATGCATTATATTTAGAAGACAAGGGATAATTCACTCATTGTCATGCAGAGTTAGCATTTAGATAACCATCTTTCAATGTTTTTCTAGGAATAACTTTAAAAATAAGTCTTACATATTATTTTTTATCTTACATTTTTTACTTAGTTTATCCAGTTCTTTCCCCTGGTACAGCATGGTGTTTGCCCTAGTCTTTTAAGGTTGTACAATATTCTATTATGTTGTGTTCTATACAGTTGATGTATTATAGTTTACTTAAGAATATAGTTTAGTTAAGCACTTGTAGATGTTGTGGTGTTAAAGACAGAAGAGACAGAAAAGAAAAGGAGTAGGAGAAGAGATAACGTGGGTTATTGCAGAGTTAGGTCAATAAATGCCCAGCCACTTCTCTGCCTTTTAAGAGATCAGAGCACAAAGAGCTTTGTATGATAATAAAGAAAGTTAAGTAGAAAATGTGAAAAAAGTTTCTTCCCTAGTCTCCTTCCTCTCTCTTGCCTTCTACTTTACCAGCAGACATGATAGAAATACTTTAAATAAAAAATGGAAAGTGAGCATGAAGGAAGTAACAGGAAGTTGAGCCAGTTGAGTGATCTGATGTAATCTGCAGTAAGATCCTAAACTCTGAATCTAATATAATCGAAATTAGTACGGTCTGGATTTGTTTTTAGTGTAGCTGGAAATTTCCACAGAATTTCTAACTATCTTTTTTAAAGACAATTAAATTTATTAGTATTTGCAAGGAGCCACAGTCTTGGATGATACGTGTTGGATATTATTATCATCAATAAATTTACAAGGCAGAAGAAATTGTACTGAAGTGTGAATCCATAGGCTTGGAGAGAGACTGCTGGGCAAACCACATTTCTTTTGTGACTCTTCTAGTCTACTAGATTTATAGCAGAGCACAATAACTATTAAATCTGAAATGTTATGTAATTTCAGAACTCAGCTTTCCTCTAAGCTGCAGTGGATGCTTGAAGGTCTGGGATGGAACAACATGTTCTAGACTCTGGGTGGAAGGGCTAGCGTGGAAACTGTAAAGGAAATCTCCTGGAAAGCAAAGCCTGGGTCTGCACCCATAACTCACCACCATGTGTTTCCTCTGAAGTGTCACCCCTTGAGCTTAGGGAGCTCTTTTATTGCCAGCAGCACATTTTATACATCTAAGCATCGTCTTCAGTAACTGGATTTATTTCTATCATTAAAGAAAGACATTGCTTTGCATTTGGTTTCTTGGAGTATGGTATGGTGGGAGTGGAAAATTCTTTAATGTTTCTGAATGTGGCTACAATCAGATCCTCATCCAGGTTCTGCCTGTGAGGTTTATTTAAGAAAAGAGTTTGTTTTTCTTCATGTTGTCTAACACCATGTTTATTTTTTTCGAAGTGTTGCAATTTATAGTCTGAGATTTGTGTGGTGATCTGGTTTAGGTCTCTTTGAATAAATAAAACCTTTCTTGGGAATGTAATCATTTTTTCCTTAGGCACTATGGTGGATATTTGGTGAAAGAGAAGTAATGTTATTATTCTTCTTCTTTAGAGAATGAAATTTACATGGACTTCTGTCCCACTACATAACAAGGATTTTAAAGGTGGGAATGAGTGGCTACTGCAGTATGATCTAGTAGAAAGAGCGCTAGGGTAGGACTTAAGACCTGCCCTAGTCTTGACTCTCATTAAATAATTATGGGTTTCCACATCTCTGATTTACTATGTTGGATTGCATCTGATTATGACTATTACCATTCATACATTTAATAAAAACTTGATTATAGACATTTAAAAACATATATGAAAGAAGAGGGAATAATAAAAAATGAACATTATACATCTCCCAATTTCAGCAATCATCAGCACAGTCAGTTCTGTCTCATCTATGCCTACAACTACCAGCATCACTGTCCTTCTACCCCAGAACTATGTTGAAGCAAATCCCAGATGTCATATCATTTATCTGTAAATACTTCATTATACATCTCAAAAAGATACAGACTTTTTAATAAAAAACACCATCACAATTATTACATCAAAAAATTAACCCCCCAAAATCCTTAATACCATCAAACTCTCCCAGTCAGTATTCACATTTTCTCAGTTTTCATATATATATTTTTAACATCTTATTTGGAGTATAATTGCTTTACATTGTTGTGTTAGTTTCTGCTGTATAAGAAAGTGAATGAGCTATATGTATACTTATATCCCCATATCCCGTCCCTCTTGTGTCTCCCTCCCACCCTCCCTATCCCACCCCTCTAGGTGGTCACAAAGCACCAAGCTGATCTCCCTGTGCTATGCGGCTGCTTCCCACTAGCTGTCTATTTTACATTTGGTAGTGTATATATGTCCATGCCACTCTCTCACTTCGTCCCAGCTTACCCTTCCCCGTTCGCATGTCCTTAAGTCCATTATCTACGTCTGCGACTTTATTCCTGTCCTGCCCCTAGGTTCTTCAGGACCATATTTTTTTTTAAGATTCCATATATATGTGTTAGCATACGGTATTTGTTTTTCTCTTTCTGACTTATTTCACTGTGTATGACATACTCTAGGTCCATCCACCTCACTAGAAATAACTCAATTTCGTTTATTTTTTTGGCTGAGTAATATTCCATTGTACTTATGTACCACATCTTCTTTATCCATTCATCTGTCGATGGACACTTAGATTGCTTCCATTTCCTGGCTATTGTAAATAGGGCTGCAGTGGACATTGTGGTAAATAACTCATTTTGAATTATGATTTTCTCAGGGTATATGCCCAGTAATGAGATTGCTGGGTCATATGGTAGTTTCTATTTCTAGTTTTTTAAGGAACCTCCATACTGTTCTCCATAGTGGCTGTATTAATTTACATTCCCACCAACAATGTAGGAAGGTCCCCTTTTCTCCACATCCTCTCCAGCATTTATTGTTTATAGATTTTTTGATGATGGCCACTCTGACTGGTGTGAGGTGATACCTCATGTAGTTTTGATTTGCATTTCTCTAATGATTAGTGATGTTGAGCATCCTTTCATGTGTTTGTTGTCAATCTGTATATCTTCTTTGGAGAAATTTCTGTTTAGGTCTTCTGCCCTACATTGGAATGGGTTGTTTGTTTTCTTGATATTGAGCTGAATGAGCTGCTTGTATATTTTGGAGATTAATCCTTTGTCAGTTGCTTTGTTCTAATTTCATTCTTTTACATGTAGCTGTCCAATTTTCCCAGCATCACTTATTGAAGAGGCTGTCTTTTCTCCATTGTATATTGTTGCATCCTTTATCAAAGATAAGGTGACCATATGTGCATGGGCTTATCTCTGGACTTTCTATCCTGTTCCATTGGTCTATATTTCTGTTTTTGTGCAAGTACCATACTGTCTTGATTACTGTAGCTTTGTAGTATAGTCTGAAGTCAGAGAAGCTGATTCCCCCAGCTCCATTTTTATTTCTCAAGATTGCTTTGAGTATTCATGGTCTTTTGTGTTTACAGAAATACTGTGAAATTTTTTGTCCTAGTTTTGTGAAAAATGCCATTGTTAGTTTGATAGTGATTGCATTGAATCTGTAGATTGCTTTGGGTAATATAGTCATTTTCACAATGTTGATTCTTCCAATCCAAGCACATGGTATATCTCTCCATTTCTTTGTATCATCTTTAATTTATTTCATCAGTGTCTTATAGTTTTCTGCATACTAGTTTCCTTAGGTAGGTTTATTCCTAGATATTTTATTCTTGTTGTTACAGTGGTAAATTTGAGTGTTTCCTTAATTTCTCTTTCATATTTTTCATCATTAGTGTATAAGAATGCAAGAGATTTCTGTGCATTAACTTTGTACCCTGCTCTTTTAGCAAATTCATTGATTAGCTCTAGTAGTTTCTTGGTAGCATCTTTAGGCTTCTCTGTGTATAGTGTCATGTCAACTGCGAACAGTGACAGTTTTACTCCTTTTTTTTCCAATTTGGATTCATTTTATTTTTTTCTTCTCTGATTGCTGTGGCTAAAACTTCCAAGATTATGTTGAATAATGGTGGGAGCAGGCAACCTTGTGTTGTTCCTGATCTTAGAAGAAATGGTTTCAGTTTTTCACCAATGGGAACGCTGTTGGCTGTGGGTTTCTCATATATGGCCTTTATTATGTTCAGGTAAGTTCCCACTGTGCCTACTTTCTGGAGGGTTTTTATTATAAATGGGTGTTGAATTTTGTTGAAAGCTTTTTCTGCATCTATTGATATGATCATATGGTTTTTTTCCCTTCAGTTTGTTAATATCGTGTATCACATTGATTGATTTGCGTATATTGAAGAATCCTTGCATTCCTCAGATAAACCCCACTTCATCATGGTGTATGATCATTTTAATGTGCTGTTGGATTCTGTTTGCTGGTACTTTGTTGAGAATTTTGCATCTATGTTCATCACTAATATGGCCTGTAGTTTTCTTTCTTTGTGACATCTTGTCTGGTTTTGGTATCAGGGTGATGGTGACCTTGTAGATTGATTTTGGGAGTGTTCCTCCCTCTGCTGTATTTTGGAAGAGTTTGAGAAAGATAGGTGTTAGCTCTTCTCTAAATGTTTGATAGAATTCGCCGTGAAGCCATCGGTCCTGGGCTTTTGTTTGTTGGAAGATTTTTAATCACAGTCTCAATTTCAGTTATTGTGATTTGTCTGTTCATATTTTCTATTTCTTCCTGGTTCAGCCTTGGAGGGTTGTACTTTTCTAAGAATTTGTCCATTTCTTCCAGGTTGTCCATTTTATTGGCGTATAGTTGTTTGTAGTAATCTCTCATGATCCTTTGTATTTCTGCAGTGTCAGTTGTTACTTCTCCTTTTTCATTTCTAATTCTATTGATTTTAGTCTTCTCCCTTTTTTTCTTGATGAGTCTGGCTAATCGTTCATCAATTTTGTTTATCTTCTCAAAAGAACCCACTTTTAGTTATATTGATCTTTGCTATTGTTTCCTTCATTTCTTTTTCATTTATTTCTGATCTGATCTTTATGATTTCTTTCCTTCTGCTAACTTTGGGTTTTTTAATTCTTCTTTCACTAATTGCTTTAGGTGTAAGGTTAGGTTGGTATTTGAGATGTTTCTTTTTCTTGAGGTAGGAATGTACTGCTGTAAATTTCTCTCTTAGAACTGCTTTTGCTGCATCCCATAGGTTTTGGGTTGTCGTGTTTTCATTGTCATTTTTTCCTAGGTATTTTTTGATATCCTCTTTGATTTCTTTAGTGATCTCTTGGTTATTTAGTGGCGTATTGTTTAGCCTCCATGTGTTTGTATTTTTTATAGTTTATTCTTTTAATTGATATCTAGTTTCATAGTGTTGTGGGCAGAAAAGATACATGATACGATTTCAGTGTTCTTAAATTTACCAGGCTTGATGTGTCACCCAAGATATGATCTGTCCTGGAGAATGTTGCCTGAGCAATTGAGAAGAAAGTGTATTCTGGTGTTTTTGGATGGAATGTCCTATAAATATCAATTAAGTCTGTCCTGTGTAATGTATCATTTAAAGCTTGTGTTTCCTTATTTACTTTCATTTTGGTTGATGTGTCCATTTGTGAAAGTGGCATGTTAAAGTCCCCTACTATGATTGTGTTACTGTCGATTTACCCTTTTATGGCTGTTAGCATATGCCTTATGTATTGCAGTGCTCCTGTGTTGGGTGCAGAAATATTTACAATTGTGATATCTTCTTCTTGGATTGATTCCTTCATCATTATGTAGTGTCCTTCTTTGTCTCTTGTAATAGTCTTTATTTTAAAGTCTCTTTTGTCTGATATGAGAATTGCTACTCCAGCTTTCTTTTGATTTCCATTTGCATGGAATATCTTTTTCCATCCCCTCACATTCAGTCTGTATGTGTTCCTAGGTCTGAAGTGGGCCTTTTGTAGACAGCA
Source organism: Physeter macrocephalus (assembly GCF_002837175.3). NCBI lineage: Eukaryota > Metazoa > Chordata > Mammalia > Artiodactyla > Physeteridae > Physeter > Physeter macrocephalus. The sequence goes on along the minus strand of NC_041220.1, from coordinate 130,614,654 downwards.
TATATATGGGTTTTGTTTTTCTATCCATTCAGGCAGTCTGTGTCTTTTGGTTGGAGCATTTAATCCATTTACATTTAAGGTAATTATCGATATGTATGTTCCTATTACCATTTTCTTAATGTTTTGGGTTTGTTATTGTAGGTCTTTTCCTTCTCTTGTGTTTCCTGCATAGAGAAGAAGTTCCTTTAGCATTTGTTGCAAAGCTGGTTGGGTGGTGCTGAATTCTCTTAGCTTTGGCTTGTCTGTACAGGTTTTAATTTCTCTGTGGAATCTGAATGATATCCTTTGCTGGGTAGAGTAATCTTGGTTGTAGGTTTTTCCCTTTCATCACTTTAAGTATGTCCTGCCACTCCCTTCTGGCTTGCAGAGTTTCTGCTGAAAGATCAGCTCTTAACCTGATGGGGATTCCTTTGTATGTTATTTGTTGCTTTTCCCTTGCTACTTCCAATATTTTTTCTTTGTATTTAATTTTTGATAGTTTGTTTAATATGTGTCTTGGCGTGTTTCTCCTTGGATTTATCCTGTTTGGGACTCTCCGTGTTTCCTGGACTTGATTGACTATTTCCTTTCACATATTAGGGATGTTTTCAACTATAATCTCTTCAAATAATTTCTCAGTCAGTTTATTTTTCTCTTCTTCTTCTGGGACCCCTATAATTCAAATGTTGTTGCATTTAATGTTGTCCCAGAGGTCTCTGAGACTGTCCTCAATTCTTTGCATTCTTTTTTCTTATTCTGCTCTGTGGTAGTTATTTCCACTATTTTATCTTCCAGGTCACTTTTCCATTCTTCTGCCTCAGTTATTCTGCTATTGATTCCTTCTAGAGAATTTTTAATTTCATTTATTGTGTTGTTCATCGTCGTTTGTTTCCTCTTTAGTTCTTCTAGGTCCTTGTTAAATGTTTCTTGTATTTTCTCCATTCTATTTCCAAGATTTTGGATCATATTTACTATCATTATTCTTAATTCTTTTTCAGGTAGACTGCCTATTCCCTCTTCATTTGTTTGGTTTGGTAGGTTTTGACCTTGTGTCTTCATCTGCTGCGTATTTCTCTGTCTTCTCATTTTGCTTAACTTACTGTGTTTGGGTTCCCCATTTTTCAGGCCGCAGGTTCATAGTTCCCATTGTTTTTGGTGTCTGACCCCCTGTGGGTAAGGTTGGTTCATGATGTTGTTTTGGCTTCCTGGTGGAGGAGACTGGAGCCTGTTTTCTGGTGGATAAGGTTGCATCTTGTCTTTCTGTTGGGCAGGACCACATACGGTGGTGTGTTTTGGGGTGTCTGTGACCTTATTATGATTTTAGGTAGTCTTTCCGCTACTGGGTGGGGTTGTGTTCCTCTCTTGCTAGTTGTTTGGCATGGGATGTCCAGCACTGGAGCTTGCTGGCCATTGAGTGGAGCTGGCTCTTAGCATTGAGATGGAGATCTCTGGAAGAACTCTTGCCGATTGATATTATGTGGGTCCAGGAGGTCTCTGGTGGTCCAGTGTCCTGAACTAGGCTCTCCCACCTCAGAGGCTCAGTCCTGACACCTGGCTGGAGCACTAAGATCCTGTCAGCCACATGGCTCAGAAGAAAAGGGAGAATAAAAGTGAAAGAAAGTAAAATAAATAAATAAAATTATTAAAATAAAAAATTTATAAAATATATTATTAAAATAAAAAATAAAAGTAATAAAAAAAAGAAGAGAGCAACCAAACTATTAAACAAATCCACCAATGATAACAGGCACTAAAAACTAAACTATGATAAACATACAAATCAGAAACTGGTCAGTCGCATACAGCAAACCCCAAGTCTGCAGTTTCTCCCAAAGTCTGTCACCTCAATTTTGGGATGATTCGTTGTGTGTTCAGGTATTCCAGAGATGCAGGGTACCTCAAGTTGATTGTGGATATTTAATCCGCTGCCTCTGAGGCTGCATGGAGAAATTTCCCTTTCTCTTCTTTGTTTGCACCGCTCCTGGGGTTCAGGTTTGGATTTGGCCCCACCTCTGCATGTAGGTCACCCTCTGGGATCTGTTCTTTGCCCAGACAGGAGGAGGTTAAAGGAGCAGCTGATTAGGGGGCTCTGGCTCATTCAGGCTGGGGGGAGGGAGGCCTGAGTTGGGTGATCCTGCGGTGGCAGAGGCTAGCATGGCGTTGCAACAGCCTGAGGTGCTCCATGTGTTCCCCCGGGGAAGTTGTCCCTGGATCATAGGACCCTGGCAGTTGCGGCCGCACAGGCTCCCGGGAGGGGAGGTGTGGATAGTGACCTCTGCTTGCACACAGGCTTCTTGGTGGCTGCAGCAGCATCGTTAGCGTTTCATGTCTGTCTCTGTTGTCTGCGCTGATGGCTGTGGCTCGTGCCCGTCTCTGGAGCTCGTTTAGGTAGTGCTCTGCATCTCCTCTTCTTGTGCACCCCGAAACAGTGGTCTCTTAACTCTTAGGCAGTTCCAGACATTTTCCCAGATTCCCTCCTGACTAGCTGTGGTGCACTAGCCCCCTACAGGCTGTGTACATGCATCCAACCCCAGTCCTCTCCTTGGGATCTGACCTCCAAAGCCGAAGCCTCAGCTCTGAGCACCGACCCGCCCCAGCGGGTGAGCAGACGAGCCTCTCAGGCTGGTGAGTGCTGGTCGGCACCGATCCTCTGTGCGGGAATCTCTGCTCTTTGCCCTCTGCACCCCTGTTGCTGCTCTCTCCTCCGTGGCTCTGAAGCTTCCCCCCCGCCCACCCCCCGTCTCTGCCAGTGAAGCGGCTTCCTAGTGTGTGGAAACTTTTCCTCCTTCACAGGTCTCTCCCAGAGGTGCAGGTCCCATCCCTATTCTTTTGTCTCCTTTTTTTCTTTTTTCTTTTACCCTTCCCCGGTACGTGGGGAGTTTCTTGCCTTTTGGGAAGTCTGAGGTCTTCTGCCAGCGTTCAGTAGGTGTTGTGTAGGAGTTGTTCCACATGTAGATGTATTTTTGATGTATTTGTGGGGAGGAAGGTGAACTCCACATCTTACTCCTCTGCCATCTTCACAACTATCTCCTCAATTTTCTTATATTTTTAAAGGTTTATTTGAGTGGGGATCTACATATTGTCATACGTTGTGATTACTTAATCATATTTCTTTTTTAAAAAATATTTATTCATTTATTCATTTATTTAGGCTGCACCAGGTCTTAGTTGCAGCACTCAGGATTTTCCTTTTGGTATGCGGGCTTCTTAGTTGCGGCATGCGGAGTCTTTGTTGCGGCATGCATGTGGGATCTAGTTCCAACCAGGGATCGAACCCGGGCCCCCTGCATTGGGAGTGTGGAGTCTTACCCACTGGACCTCCAGGGGAGTCCCCTTAATCATATTTCTTATGTCTTTTAGTCTATAAGTTTCCCTCCACTTTTTTCTTTTTTTGAATCCACATGGGGCTATTTAACACATTCTTTCTCCTTTGTATTTCCAGTAGAAATTTCCAGTTCCAGTAGAGAACTGATTAAGTCCAGGTTTGAGGGTTGGGTTTTTTGTTTCTTTTGTTTTTGGTTTTGTTTTGGTAAGATTACTTCTTACATGGTGTTATGTACTTCCCAGGAGGTACATAATGTCTTGGCATTTCTTTCTGTGAGTTATCAATCATTGATCATTTTCTAGGTCTGTTACTTCATTTTGAGTTGCAAAATGTTAATTCTATCATTTCCTGTTTTCATTGTTAGCTGCAGAATTTCTATAAAGAACTTTTCCTCATGGACTATCATTCCCCTAAGGTAGAGGCTATAGAAAAAGTTTGATTCTTTCCATTTAAATACCAGTTTTCATAATAAAGGTGGTTCCCTAAAGTCTTGCAAAAATGCCCTTTCTTTTTGGAGGAGAGATGATCCATGGAAGCATTATTTTGAACACATGAGTTTAAATACATTTATCCATGTTAAAATATCATCTGAAGTTTATATAGTTGGAGCTCATGCAGGTTGTTCCCAAGACTTTTGACATGAGCCTCCCCCACCCAGTAGTCTATTTTTTAAAAAATTTTTTAATTTTATTTTTTTTCATACAGCAGGTTGTTATTTTATACATATTAGTGTATATATGTCAATCCCAGTCTCCCAGTTCATCCCACCACCACCACCACCCCTGCCACCTTCCCCCCTTGGTGTCCATACATTTGTTCTCTACATCTGTGTCTCTATTTCTGCCCTGCAAACCGTTTCATCTGTACCATTTTTCTAGGTTACACATATATGCATTAATATACAGTATTTGTTTTTCTCCTTCTGACTTATTTCACTCTGTATGACAGTCTCTAGGTCCATCCACATCTCTACAAGTGACCCAATTTCGTTCTGTTTTATGGCTGAGTAATATTCCATTGTATATATGTGCCACATCTTCTTTATCCATTAGTCTGTTGATGGGCATTTAGGTTGCTTCGAAGCCCTGGCTATTGTAAATAGTGCTGCAATGAACATTGTGGTGCATGTGTCTTTTTGAATTATGGTTTTCTCTGTGTATATGCCCTGTAGTGGGATTGCTGGGTCATATGGTAATTCTGTTTTTAGTTTTTTAGTGGCTGTATCAATTTACATTCCCACCAACAGTGCCAGAGGGTTCCCTTTTCTCCAAACCCTCTCTAGCATTTGTTGTTTGTGGAGTTTCTGATGATGCCCATTCTAACTGGTGTGAGGTGATACCTCATTTACCTCCCCCACCCAGTACTCTTTGATAGCTTCTTTGCTTCTGGAATGACAAGATGTTCCAGGCTCATCTTGTGCATTTCCTCTCCCCGACTTGGATTCAGTCATTTTTTCAAAAAGCCCTGATTGCTTTTAGTGGGATTTGATGTTAAGACGTCATAGGGGCAAATATATATAATATAAATAAATATGTTTATTTTTAAAAGATAAAGTAGACCATGAATTCTTACTGTTGCTTAAAACCAGGACTAAAGAGTTTTTAATTATGTTTTATATCTTTATCTCCTTTCAACCTTGTTGAAAATCTTGGTTCTTAACAACACCAAAATAAGTACTTATTTGCATTATTTCACGGTATATATTCAACCGTCTCAGAATAATGATGCCAGCCTACAGTATGACTACTGAAAATGACTTAAGATATATCATTACTATATTTTAAGTTACTCTAAATTATTGTATTTTAGAATCACTTGTAATAGGTACTCTCTGTATGGTTATGCCATTAAATGTATACATATTTATGTTCATTTTATTTGCAGTTTTTAGGAATTGCTTTGTGAAATTAAATTTATTTTATAATTATATAAAATAATTACATGTTTCTAAAGGCATATCTACAGAATAAGCTATTTGCAAAGAAGTGTGGCTTCTGTCCCTGGTTCCTCTACCTTGTTCATTCCTATTCCCTATAGGTAACCATTTAAAAATTTCATGTTTTGTCTTTCTGTTTTTCAAAAGATATAAGCATATACATGGGTTAAGGTTTCAGTTCTACAACACTGCTCCCTCAGCTACCTCCCCCCACCCCTACTTCAGACACCAGTCACAAGTCCAGGTTGTCACCTCTGCTTCTGAAAGACTGTAGATTAGAGGTTCCCATTGAAACTGTGCACCTCAGATTGGGACTTGAACCCCTGTGCCGGGACTTGAACCCAGCCTAAACCCAGATTGGGACTTGAACCCATGTGGCTGGGACTCAAACCTGGCCAAAACCCACAGTCTTCCAACTGAGATCACATACCTGGTTTCAGGACTTAATGAAGCTCAGGTTCTTGATGTCTCATCACAGGAAGAATTCAGTGAGAGATAAAGTGATAGGTAAGAAGTGGATTTATTTAGAGAGAAACACACTCCACAGACAGAGTGTGGGCCATTTCAGAAGGTGAGAAAGGCCCCAGGGTATGGGGTTGTCAGTTTTTATAGGGGTGGGTAATTTCATAGGCTAATGAGTGGGAGGAGTATTCCAGCTATTTCACGAAGGGGGTGGGGAATTCCAGGAATTGGGCCAATGCCAGTTTGATCCTTGTGGTCAGTCTTGGAACTGTCATGGCGCCTGTGGGTGTATCGTGTAGCTTGCTGATGTGTTACAGTGAGTGTGTACTGAGGCTCAAGGTCTAGTGGAAGTTGACTTGTCTGCCATCTTGGATCCATTTGGTTCTAATCAATTTATGTCATGTCCTTAGGCTATGTCATTCTTTCAAAGGTTGTGCCCTGACCCCTTCCCTCCTGTTTCACCATGACCCTCTCCTTGGGTTTTATTAATTGCTAGAGCAGCTCACAAAACTGAGAGGAACATTTTACTTACTAGGTTACCTGTTTATTATAAAAGGATATAGCTCAGAAACAGACAGATAAAGGAGATGCATAGGGCAAGATATGTGGGGAAAAGGCTCGTAGCTTACATACCATCTTTAATTGTACCACTCTCCCCAGATCTCCACATGTTCACCAACCCACAAGCTGTCTGAAACACATCCTTTTGGGTTTTTATGGAGGCTTTATTACATAGGCATGATTGATTAAATCATTGGTCATTGATTATAGATTGAACCTGCAGCCCCTCTTCCCTTCCTGGAAGTCAGAGGAGTGGGACTGAAATTTCCAACTCTCTAATCACAAGGTTGGTTCTTCAGGCAACCAGCCTCCATCCTTAGGTGGGGTTCAAAAATCACTTCATTAACATAACAAAAGACACCTTTGCTGCTGTTATAACTTTGTAAGTTCCAAGGGTTTTAGGAGCTCTATGCCAGGAACAGTGGACAAAGACCAAGTATATTTCTTATTATACATGACAATATATCTTATGGTTCTGGATTTGAGGTTTTTAATCCAAACTAGGGAACCCAGGAGAACAAATAAGTTTGAGGGTCAAGAAATGTTGGGTGGGAAACAGTAAGTTGCTTTTGAGCATGTTGAATTTGAAATACTGTGGAACACATCTGAGTGGGAATATCTAGCTGGAAACCATATTATAGATTCCAGGAGATAGGTGTGAACTAGATGTGTGGTTCTAGATGTAATAGCTGAAGCTATGCATGCTCATGAGACCTGTCAATTTTGTATATGGTAAGAAGCAGGCCATGGTTGGAAGTAAGGCTGCCAGTCTAACTGCTAATTTTCCTGCAAAATGTGACCCCTGTCAGGATCACAGGCCCTGAGAACACAAAGACAAATGCCATGATCCTCTCTGCATCTTTTGAGAGAGGGTGATCTGTTCATTGTCAAGGCAGAGGAGCTTACTTTGAAAGCACTAATTATGAAATGTCAATAAGATTTAATTGGAGGAACCTCAGAGGGAGCCCTTTCCTAAATAAGTCTTGATTTCTTGATGAATTGGTTTGGTAGGATAGAAAGGGAAGAGTAAATAGGATTTAGGTTCAGATTCCTCTGAGTTATTTTGCTGGGATATAATGCTTATTCAAATGCCTAAGTTGAGGGAGTGTATCACTAAGAGGGATGGGATGTGGGGACTGAGAACTTTTGGGAGGGGTGAGCGGTGGTGGCAAATGAACTTTAATGCATCCTTTATTATTTGGGATTAAATTCCAAAAGAGATCCTTGGCCATTCAGTGGCGGGTTATCTGGTCTGAACTGCTTCCTCTGATGCCACGAAGCTCAAGGGATGGCAACACAGTGTGGCAGTCTTGTGACTGCAGTATAGCTCTTGTGCCCTGGAGTGAGGGAGGACTGGAAGGCGTATTTTGAATATAAATGTTGGTCGTTGTGGTTAGTGTCCTCAAATTTTCTCTTCCCTCAGCTTTCTTTATCCTGTTGCTCTTTTCTTCATTTATCTGGTAGCCACAAGAAAATAATTTTCTCAAACTTCGGTCTTTTGGAATCTTTGGTCCATTATTTAACAAACACATTTGTGTGGTTACTATTCCATTCTCTGTCTAATTTCATCTTCGGATTGACCCTGTGATTTGGAATTATTCATTCCATTTAATATCTGAGGAAGCCAAATCATAAAAGGTTTTAATAAGTTGAGTTAGCTACTGTGGCTAGTAAGTTATAGAGCTGGAATCTGTATTCAGATCTTCTGATTTGAAGATAGTACTCTTTTCTTGACTGCATCTACCTTTATACATAATGGTAGTAAAGGTGAAGAAGAACGAGCTAGTGGAAGGGAGACAGTATTTGAAAGGAGTTTCTAAGAATTAGAAGATGCTTCTTGAACTTCAGGAAACTATCGTTTTTTTGAAAGGAACAAAAATTCTCATGTGATTTCTAGGGCCTTGTTAGGCAAATCACATCACAATGTTCTTTTACAACATAAAAATCCTCGATAGCTGAGCATAAAGGGATGCCCTTCAGGATAGGATCAATGAATTCCTTTTAACTTTTTATGTCCCCTTAAAGGGGCTATAGCTAGAAGTGTGGAGGTGAGAGAACCATAAATCATGGACGTTGAAATACTAAATGCTGTGAACATAAATGTTTCGATAAATACTAAGTGGTATCAAATTCTGCTGTGAAATTCCAAAGTGTAATGTAATCCTTTAGTGTGAGGAAAGAAGTCTCCAAGTGAACAACAGTTAAAGGTGGTCAGCTTGGCTTCTATAGTTTGAAAAGGGAGCAAAGCTTAACACTGCTGCGTGTCAGTCAGTCCATAAAGAGCAAGGGAATGGCTGTTTCATGCTCATGAGTTGTTTGTCCTTTTTTCTACTTTACACCTTTCTTCTTGTTTAATATATACAGGTATACATTATATAGCTATTATGTATACAGAGGCCTTTTTGACATCAAAGATTCTGGTTTTGCAGTTTGGATAATCTATAAGATTATACCGACCATAACATAGCAGGCACATGCCAGACACTTGACCCCTAAAAGGGAGTCACAGGCCATGACATATTTAAACACAGTGAGAAGTGAAGTTAACAGCCAGCATGCTCTTGAACAAATGTGCATTGTTGTTAAAATTGAAACCACATGTTGATTAATAAAACATAGGTGCAACCTAACTGAAAATGTGTGGACAGTTGGAGCCCTGAGTATATTATTATTTTTTAAATTTATATTTTGTCTGTGGGTCTTGAGGCCCCATACTCTGTTTTCATAGTGGAAGTCATCAACACAAGCTCAGCTGCATGGAAGGCGCTGGGCGCCGAAGGACCAGGTCTTCTCTAGCTGCTGGGACCGTGGAAAGATTTCAGCTGCTGCAACAAGAGCCTAACCAGATCTTTCTAACCCATGTCAAACCTGAACTTACCTGAGGGGCTAAATCACAGACTGCTGAGCCAGACATCTCGGAATACAGCAGTAATTCAGTGGCTGTTTATTACTTTATGGAAAATTCAGCCATAGACAGTTGTATGAAGAGATATTCGACAAACTAAATGTTTCAAGCTTCATTTAGTTTGAAATAACACAGGTTTCTTCTTCAGAGCTCCAAGTTTTTAGCTCTAGTGCATCTATTTTTTGTTTATTGGCAACTTAAATTAAGACAGGTGAGAGCTGTTGAATTTTCTCTGCAGGCAGATGAGAATGATGAAATAATGATTTATTTGTGTATCCTTTGCGCAGTAACAGCTAGAGTTGTCCGGAAATCCCGTTAGTAATTTCTTTTTGCTTCTGTTCTATATATTTACTTGGAGCCAGCAATAGAAAAGTTGAGGGGAAAGAGGAGAGAGAACATAGGGGATGTCTTCTGTTCGTTGGCAGAAATTTCTCTTTTAGGAAGGAGCACGAGGTCTGTGGGAAGAGCCTAAACTCCTGCACGGGAAAGGAACCCCTTGTTCCCATTCAGTATGCTTTCTTCTTACATATTTCTAGGGTTACTACTTTGCCTACGTGAAAGCAAAGGCTGAAGCTACATAACCAGTCTCCCAGGTAATAAAGTACCCTGTCTTGATTTCATACCAGCAGCCTATTTCACCACAGATAATACTTACAGTTCATTTTTTATTTTAATATTCTACTAAGACCTTCTCCTCCTAGGTGTTCATTTATTTATTTATTCAGCACATATTTAAGGATATACTTTGTACATAATTAAGAGCTAGATTTTTAGGGAAGAGAAAAGGAATTATAACATACAGTAATTCATGTCTCTTTTAACCTAGAGGTGAAAAAAAACCCATACACATTCATAAGAACAAATTACACACTAAAAAAATGAGTTCACAAAGTAGCATTAGATGAAGGGAATAGAAAATAAGTTATGTCAGTTCAGAAACAAAGGAGAGTTAGCATTTCACCATGAGCGGGACTGATTCTTGGAATCAGAGAGGCCTTGTGCTGTGTCTTAGTGGCTTGGTAGGGGTTGTATGGGAAAGGAAGACTGAGCCTGTTTCCAAGAATATGGAGGGTTAGGACCCAAACTGCAGAGGCAAAATGAGTGTGACACATTTAGGGAAGTGTGAGTTGACTAGTGTACTAGAGTGGAAGTTTCACTGAGGGAAATATCTATTTATTCTTTAATTTCAACAAATATTATACTGAGTTCCTACTACTCTGTGCTGTGTGCTTTGTATACAAAGATGAAAAAGGCAGACATGGTTTCAGACATCTAGGAGGTTACCATCTGGTAGATGGCAGGACAATAAACATGGGAATAATAACTTATGAAAATTATTAGGTAAAACTTATTAGGAAACATACAAGGACCTATGAGTGAGAACAGGGGAAAACAACTGGAAAATAAGATAACTTTGTGTGTATTGTGGCCCAGAGGAAGCAATGTGATGTTGTATAGTTAAATAGTGTGTTCAGATCCCAGCTCTGCTGTGGGACTTGGTGAGTTATCAAACCTATCTGAGCAAAGGTCTCCACCTTTGGAAAATGGAATACCATCTGCTTTACAGAATTGCCATCAGAATTGAATGAAATAACATATATGAAGTTACATCCACAGTCTTTAACACATAATAGATTCTGAGTAAGTATTAAAACCCATCGTTCAGTCGTGCCAAAACACCAGAGAAATAAAGAAATGCTGTCGTTTTTTTTCCGTTAGAAAAAGGCTCTGCAATGTTTATGATGAATATAAGTTAACACGGTTAGTTAGAGAGTCACAGATAAGGTCTCTTCATCACTACCTATACCTGTTGGGATGGTGATGGCTTAGTCAGTAGCCTTAGAATATGAACACTCCTCTCGTAGAGGCTGCACACGCTATGGATTTATCTTTTCTGCTATTATTTTGGTTGTGAAAAATATATGCCATTTTTCATGGATGAATATAAGACATTTTGGTTTAATGACTGCAGGGTAGCAATAAATTCAGCAAGTGCAATTTTCCCTTTGATCAAAATAGTTAATACCATGCAAAACCCCTGTCCTTCCCACAGAAGTCCTTTTTCTGCTTTAGGAGTTGATGAATCAAGTCCAAGTTATATTAGGACTCTGAAGTGTTCTTTCCTTTCTCATTAAAGTGGGGACTCTGAAAATTGGGTGGAAAAATACTGTTTCCTTGTCCAACCTGACCTGTTGTGTTCCACTAGTATATCGATGGATGCCTCGTGATGCCAGCAGGATACTCAGGGTAGTCGATAGGAAGCAGTAGGAACAGGACATAGTTTCTGATGCTCTTGGAGCAGTAAATTTATCTGTGAAGGCAAAACTCATATTTTCCTATGTGAATATTTATGGTGTCATTATTTTCCTTTGGTAGTATCTGACTGGAAGTTACTGCATCTTGGCAGATATGGTTCTTTTGTTGCTGGAGATACCAAGAAATTGGAGAGGCAGTTTCATAAAATAGTGAGGAATTAAAGTAAAGAGCCATTGACCTTCAAGAATCCCTGAACTCATGGATCTGGGAGAAGGAATTACAGTTTCCAACTGGTATGAACTAAAGTTCTCAAACTGGAAGTCAAAAGTCAAAACACTAAATCAATAAAATATCAAGTCAGAGCCATTTTATTGTCAAAAGAAACCTCCATTTGTCCTTCGCACAGTAAGATTTTAGTCTTTGCTGATGACTGCTATTCTGTTTTGATTTAGTTCATATGTGGGCATGATACCTCCTCATTCCAGAAAAGATTTAAGGTAGGTGGTGGACATAGATTTTTAAGGCTGTTACCCAGGAAAGACAACTCAAAACTTCCAAAATATTTTGTGACACTGGATATCAAACATTAGTCGTATTCTTTTATTCCTCATGCTTTATTTCTATAGGTTTCTTCAGTGGTTTCCAGCTGTTTCTCGTCCCTTTGGCTGCTTTTCTTGCCCTTTCCATTCCGTGTGGTCACTAACCACGATCCCTGGGCTTAGGAAGGGCTTTGTTGTGAGGAAATGAGAAGTGCTCTGAAGGGGACATTGACACTAGACCGAAATGGAAATGAGCAGGATGCTGTTCTTGCTTAAAAAAAGAGAAGTAAAACCAGCAAAATAAATGGTAGAAAATAAATGTGGGTGAAATATTCCATTTCTAAAAGTTCATACTTAATCTCACCAGTAATACCCATAATGATTATCCTACTGAAATCCAAATCTGAGAACAAAGTACACATGAAAGTATTTTAAAGTAACTACTATACCTGCCAAGAAATAGGTATAATTTTCCATTAGTAAATGAATGTGTTTCAACAGGGTTTGGTCCTAAATTAGGCACGTGTTAATTTTCACTAAGTGGTATGATGTGCATCAGGTCAAGATGGAAGATGAAGTCCATCCTTTTGAACACACCTCCCTCCCATGTAAATGTTAAAATGAGAATTAGGTAGTGATAATGAAATAAACATGTACTGAGAAGAATAGGAAGGGCTTTATTGAACAAACAAAATGTTTTAACAGGTGTCTGGAAGGCAGAGAACAGGTGGAAAAATGATGATTAGGAAGAAGGAATGGAGGAAACTGCAGCCTAGAAGACAAGCAGAAGGGCTGAAGATTTTCTCTGTATTTTTAAGTAGTACATACATGGCATCTGAAAGTCTTCCTGATTCCCTCGTTATCTCCCCAGAGCCAGCAAATAATACATGCTTACTGATTTTAGATCCTAAATATCAACCAGTGTCTGTTCTCAAACATTTCCTGAAGTTCTCCTCTCCTTTATCACTCTGTTGCCCTGCCATAGTTCAAACCTTCATTGTCTCCAGTTTTGACCATTGCAGCAGCTTCTGTCTGGTCCCCCTGTCTCCAGGCTTGGCTTGTTCTAACCTTTCAAAATGCAAATATTGCTAACGAAGCCACCCTTCCAATTAAAATCTTGTAATAGTTTCCTGTGACTTTTAGAATAAGCAGGTTAGCAGAGGATGCAAAGTCGTAATCTTCATCTTTACTCCAGTGTCACTAACTCTAATCTGTTTCCCCTCTCCCCATAATTATAATGAACTTGCCCTTTTTTAAAAAAAAGCCTTATAGTTTTCTAGGTATAAATCTTTCACCTCCTTGGTTAAATTCCCTAAGATACTATGCAGCTTCACATCTCAGTGCTTTTGTTGATGCCACTTATTTTGATTGGAATGTCCCCTTTTGTGCCACTCCCCTGTCCCTATGACTTCTTTTCATGACATATTTCAGTTTATCTTTGAAAATGCTGCCTCGTGGTCACCCTTCTCTGTGAAATCTTGCCTCCTTGAACTTGCTTCTGTTATTGCAGATATCAAATTTTATTGTGCTTATTTGTTTTAAATGTGTGTTTCTTTTATAAGACTGAGCTCTTAAAGCAGGACTGTGTATTTGCAGCTCTACAGCCCAAGGGTTTTCTTTTCCTTCAAATTTAGAAAAATTTCACCCACTGTTACTTTAAATATTTCTCTGTCCCCTTCCTTTACAGAAACTCTAGTTACACCTGTGTTAGGCCACTTGAAGTTATCCCCACAGCTCACTGATGTTGTGGGTTTTTTTTTTTTTTAATTTACTTGATTCTTTTTTTTCTTACTGTGTTTCATTTTGCATAGTTTCTATTGCTATGTCTCAAAGTTCACTATTTTTTTTCTTTCACAAAATCTAATGTTGAATTAACCCCATTCAGTGTATTTTTCATCTTGGACATTGTGGTTGGCATCTCTAGAAGTTCAGTTTACATCTTTAAAAAATAGCTTCCATGTCTTCATTGACCTTTTAGTATACATGGAATGAAGTTATAAGCTGTTTCAGTGTTATTGTCTGCTAATTCCAATATCTCTGTCAGTAGTGGTTTGGTTTCAATTGATTGTTTTTTTTCTCTTCATTATGTGTTGTATTGTCCTGATTTTTTTCCATGCTTGTTAATTTTTTACTGGATATTTACCATTGTCAGTTTTTACTTTATTGAGTGCTGGGTATATTTCTTTATTTTTCTTTTTTTAAATACAGCTTTCATTGAGGCATAATTGATATACAAAAATACCGCAAATATTTAATGTCAAATGCATACACCCATGAGGCCATTGCCAAAATCAAGGAAATAAGCATATTGATTGCTTCCAAAAGTTTCCTTATATCCCTTTGCTTTTTTGGTGGTAGGAATACTGAACATGAGATCTACTCTCTTAACAGATTTGTGAGTACACAGCACCATTTTGTTAACTACAGGCACTATGTTTTACAGCAGATCTCTAGAACTTACTCATCTGGTATAACTATAACTTTATACCTCTTGAACAACAACTCCCCATCTCCCCCTCTCCTCATCCTTTGGCAAACACCATTTATTTTCTGCTTCTATAAGTTTGACTATTTTAGATACCTCAAATAAGTGGAATCATGCAGTATTTGTCCTTCTATGACTGACTGACTTCACTTAACATAATATCTTCTAGGTCCATCCATGTTGTTGCAAATGGTAGAATTTCTTGCTTTTTTTAAGGCTGAAAATATTCCATTGTTGTATCAATATGTACCATTTGGTTTGAACAATTAGTTTGTTTCCATATCTTGGGCATTATGAATGATGCTACAATGAACATAGGAGTGCAGATGTCTCTTCAAGGTCATGATTTCAATGTTCTTTAGATAAATACTGATCAGTGGGATTGCTGGATGATTTGGTACTTCTACTTTTAATCTTTTGAAGAACCTCCATACTGTTTTTCATAGTGGCTGCACTCACCAACAGTGTACAGGGGTTCCAGTTTCTCCACATTGTTGTCCACACTTTTGTTTTTTTGATAATAGCCATACTAACAGGTGTGAGGTGCTATTTCATTGTGGTCTAGGTCTGCATTTCCCTGATGATTAGTGATGTTGACCACATTTTCATATACCTGTTGACCATTTGTATCTCTTCTGTAAAGAAATGTCTATTCAAGTCCTTGACTGTTTTTTAATCAGGTTACTTGAGGGTTTGTTTTTTTTTTTCGGTACGCGGGCCTCTCACTGCCGCGGCCTCTCCCGTTGTGAAGCACAGGCTCCGGACGCGCAGGCCCAGCGGCCATGGCTCACGGGCCCAGCCGCTCCGCGGCATGTGGGATCTTCCCGGACCGGGGCACGAACCCGTGTCCCCTGCATCGGCAGGCGGACTCCCAACCACTGCGCCACCAGGGAAGCCCTTGAGGGTTTTTTTAATTGAGTT
This sequence comes from Physeter macrocephalus, assembly GCF_002837175.3. Classification (NCBI taxonomy): domain Eukaryota; kingdom Metazoa; phylum Chordata; class Mammalia; order Artiodactyla; family Physeteridae; genus Physeter; species Physeter macrocephalus. The sequence goes on along the minus strand of NC_041220.1, from coordinate 130,599,285 downwards.
TTAGTCATTCCCTGTATATTTTGGATATTAACCCCTTATCAGATATATGGTTTGCCAATGTTTTCTTTCATTCCATAGGTTGCCTTTTCACTCTATCGATTGTTCCCTTTGCTGTTCAGAAGCTTTTTAGTTTAATGTAGTTCCAGTTGTCTATTTTTGCTTTTGGTGCCTGTGCTTTTAATGTCATTAAATTGTTGTCAAGAATAATGTCGTGAAGCTTATCGCCCATGTTTTTTTCTAGGGATTTACAGTTTCAGATCTCATACTTGAAACTTTAATCCATTTGAGTTGATTTTTGTGTATAATGTAAGATAAGAATTCGATTTTATCCTTTTGCACGTAGATATCCCGTTTTCTCAGCAGTATTTGTTGAGAGATTGTGCTTTTCCCTTTGTGTAATCTTGGTACCTTGTTGCAGATCAGTTGACTGTATACACATGGATTTATTTCAGGGCTCTCTATTCCATTCCATGGGTCCATATGTTTGTCTTTATGCCAGTATTATATTGTTTTTATTACTATAGCTTTGTAATATATTTTGAAGTCAGGAAGTATGATGCCTCAAGCTTTGTTCTTTTTTCTCAAGATTGCTTTGGCTCTTTGGATATTTTTTTTTCCATAGAATTTTAGGATTGTTTTTTATATTCCTGTAAAAAACTATCATTGGGATTTTGATGAGAATAGCATTGAATCTGTAGATTGTTTGGGATAGTATGACATTTAACAATGTTAAGTCTTCCAATCCATGAACACAGGATGTCTTTTTGTCTATTTGTGTCTCCTTTAATTTCTTTCATTCATGTATTGTAGTTTTCAGTGTACAAGTCTTTCACCTCCTTAGTTAAGTTTATTCCCAAGTATTTTATCTTTTTGATACTATTATAAATAGGATTATTTTCTTAATTTCCTTTTTGGGTAGTTTGTTACTGTATGGAAATGCAATTGATATTTGTATGTTGATTTTGTATCCTGAAACGTTGCTGAATTTGTTTACTCTAACAGTTTTGGTGGGAACCTTTTTTTTTAAATTTTTATTGGAGTATAGTTGATTTACAATGTTGTGTTAGTTTAAGGTGTACAGCAAAGTGAATCTGTTATACATATATCCATTCTTTTTAAGATTCTTTTCCCATATAGGCTGTTACAGAGTTTTGAGTAGAGTTCCCTGTGATATACAGTAGGTCCTTATTAGTTATCTATTTTATATATAGTAGTGTGTATATGTCAGTCCAAATCTTCCAATTTATCCCACCCCCACCCCCGGTAGCCATAAGTTTATTTTCCACATCTGTAACTCTATTTATGTTTTGTAGAGAAGTTCATTTGTATATTCCCCCTTTTTTTTTTAGTTTCCACATATAAGCAATATCATATATTTGTCTTTCTCTGTCTGACTTAACTTCACTCAGTATGATAATCTCTAGGTTCATCCAT
>NC_041220.1:130596302-130597664 GCF_002837175.3 Physeter macrocephalus | reverse complement strand
CTGGCTATTGTAAATAGAGCTGCAATGAACATTTTGGCACATGACTATTTTTGAATTATGGTTTTCTCAGGGTATATGCAGAGTAGTGGGATTGCTGGGTCATATGGTAGGTCTATTTTTAGTTTTTAAGGAACCTCCATACTGTTCACCGTAGTAGCTGTACCAGTTTACATTCTTGGTGGGAATCTGTAGGGTTGCTATATATAAGATCCTGCCACCTGCAAACAGATATAACTTTTACTTCTTCCTTTTTGATTTGGATGCCTCATATTTCTTTATTTCTTTTCTTTTTTCTAATTGCTCTGGCTAGGACTTCCAGTACTATGTTGAATAGAAATGGTGAGAGTGGGCATCCTTGCCTTGTTCCTAAGCTTAGAGGAAAAGCTTTCAGTTTTTCCTCTTTTAAACTCTGAGTTTTTCAGACATGGCATTTGTTATCTCAAGTAAATTCCTTTTATACCTCATTTGTTGAGAGTTTTTATCATGTATGGGTGTTGAATTTTGTCAAATGCTTTTTCCCTATGTATTGAAATAATCATATGATTTTTATCCTTCCTTCTATTAATGTGGTGTATCACATTAATTGATTTCCATATGCTGAACCATCCTTGCACCCCAGGGATGAATCCCACTTGATCATGATGTGTGATCCTTTTTATATATTGTTGAATTCGGTTTGTTAATATTTCATTGTGGATTTTTGCATCTATGTCCATGGCCTGTAGTTCTTGTAGGTTCTTTTTTGTTGTTGTTAATTAATTGATTTTTTAAACATCTTTATTGGAGTATAATTGCTTTACAATGGTGTGTTAGTTTCTGCTTTATAACAACGTGAATCAGTTATACATATACACATATCCCCATATATCTTCCCTCTTGAGTCTCCCTACCTCCCACCCTCCCTATCCCACCCCTCTAGGTGGTCACAAAGCACCGAGCTGATCTCCCTGTGCTATGTGACTGCTTCCCACTAGCTATCTATTTTACATTTGGTAGTGTATATATGTCCATGCCACTCTCTTGCTTTGTCCCAGCTTACCCTTCCCCCTCCCCGTATCCTCATGTCCATTCTCTAGAAGGTCTGCATCTTTATTCCCGTCTTGCCCCTAGATTCTTCATTGCCATTTTTTTTTTTTAGATTCCATATATATATGTTAGCGTATGGTATTTGTTTTCCTCTTTCTGACTTCACTCTGTGTGACAGACTCTAGGTCCATCCACCTCACTACAAATAACTCAATTTCGTTTCGTTTTATGGTTGAGTAATATTCCACTGTATATACGTGCCACATCTTCTTTATCCATTCATCTGTTGATGGACACTTAGGTTGCTTCCATGTCCTGGCTATTGTAAATAGAGCT
>NC_041220.1:130572904-130596039 GCF_002837175.3 Physeter macrocephalus | reverse complement strand
TGTCAGTTGTTTCATTTGCAAATATTTTCTCCCATTCTGAGGGTTGTCTTTTTGTCTTGTTTACAGTCTCTTTTGCTGTGCAAAAGATTTTATGTTTCGTTAGGTCCCATTTCTTTATTTTTGTTTTTACTTCCATACACTAGGAGGTGGGTCAAAAAGGATCTGGCTGTGATTTATGTCATAGATTGTTCTGCCTATGTTTTCCTCTAAGAGTTTGATAGTGTCTGGCCTTAAATTTAGGTCTTTAATCCGTTTTGAGTTTATTTTTGTGTATAGATTTTTGTGTATGGTGTTAGGGAGTGTTCTAATCTCATTCTTTTGCATGTACCTGTCCGCTTTTCCCAGCACCACTTATTGAAGAGGCTGTCTTTTCTCCACTGTATATTCTTACCTCCTTTATCAAAGATAAGGTGACCATATGTGCATGGGTTTATCTCAGGGCTTTCTATCGTGTTCCATTGATCTCCATCTGTTTGTATCATCTTTAATATCTTTCATCAGTGTCTTATAATTTTCTTCACACAGGTCTTTTTCTCCTTAGGTAAGGTTTATTCCTAGATATTTTATTCTTTTTGTTGCAGTGGTAAATGGGAGTGTTTTCTTAACTTCATTTCCAGATTTTTCATTATTAGTGTAGAGGAATGCAAGAGATTTCTGTGCATTAATTTTGTATCCTGCTACTTTACCAAATTCATTCATTAGCTCTAGCAGTTTTCTGGTAGCATCTTTAGGATTCTCTATGTGTGGTGTCATGTCATCTGCAAACAGTGACAGCTTTACTGCTTCTTTTCCTATTTGGATTCCTTTTATTTCTTTTTTTTCTCTGATTACTGTGGCTAAAACTTCCAAAACTATGTTGAATAATAGTGGTGAGAGTGGGCAGCCTTGTCTTGTTCCTGATCTTAGTGGAAATGGTTTCATTTTTTCACCATTGAGAATGATGTTGGCTGTGGGTTTGTCATATATGGCCTTTATTATGTTGTGGTAAGTTCACTCTATGCCTACCTTCTGGAGGGTTTTTATCATAAATGTGTGTTGAATTTTGTCAAAAGCTTTTACTGCATCTGTTGAGATAATCATATGGTTTTTCTCCTTCAATTTGTTAATATGGTGTATCACATTGATTGATGTGATTCATCAGTGATGAATCACTGATTGATTCATCAGTGATATAGGCCTGTAGTTTTCTTTCTTTGTGACATCTTTGTCTGGTTTTGGTGTCAGGGTGATGGTGGCCTCATAGAATGAGTTTGCGAGTGTTCCTCCCTCTGCTATAATTTGGAAGAGTTTGAGAAAGATAGGTGTTAGCTCTTCTCTAAATGTTTAATAGAATTCTCCTGTGAAGCCATCTGGTTCTGGGCTTTTGTTTGTTGGAAGATTTTTAATCACAGTTTCAATTTCAGTGCTTGTGATTGGCCTGTTCATATTTTCTATTTCTTCACTTCTCCTTTTTCATTTCTAATTCTATTGATTTGAGTCTTCTCCCTTTTCTTCTTGATGAGTCTGGCTAATGGTTTATCAATTTTGTTTATCTTCTCAATGAACCAGCTTTTAATTTCATTGATCTTTGCTATCGTTTCCTTCATTTCTTTTTCATTTAATTCTGATCTGATTTTTAAGACTTCTTTCCTTCTGCTAACTGTGGGGTTTTTTGGTGCTTCTTTCACTAATCGCTTTAGGTGTAAGGTTAGGTTGTTTATTTGAGATGTTTCTTGTTTCTTCATCTAGGATTCTGTTGCTATAAACTTCCCTCTTAGAACTGCTTTTGCTGCATCCCATAGGTTTTGGGTTGTTGTGTTTTCATTGTCATTTGTTTCTAGGTATTTTTTGATTTCCTATTTGATTTCTTCAGTGATCTCTTGGTTATTAAGTAGTGTGTTGTTTATCATCCATGTGTTTGTATTTCTTACAGATTTTTTTCCTGTATTTGATATCTAGTCTCATAGCGTTGTGGTCAGAAAAGATACTTGATACGATTTCAATTTTCTTACATTTACCAAGGCTAGATTTGTGAGACAAGATATGATCTATCCTGGAGAATGTTCCATGAGCACTTGAGAAGAAAGTGTATTCTATTGTATTTGGATGGAATGTTCTATAAATATCAATTAAGTCTATCTTGTTTAATGTATCATTTAAAGCTTGTTTTTCTTTATTTAGTTTCGTTTTGGATGATCTGTCCATTGGTGAAAGTGGGGTGTTAAAGTCCCCTACTATGATTGTGTTACTGTCACTTTCCCCTTTTATAGCTCTTAGTATTTGCTTTATGTATTGAGGTGCACCTATGTTGGGTGCATAAATATTTACAATTGTGATATATTCTTCTTGGATTGATCCGTTGATCATTATGTAGTGTCCTTCTTTGTCTCTTATAATAGTCTTTGTTTTAAAGCTTATTTGTCTGATGTGAGAATTGCTACTCCAGCTTTCTTTTGATTTCCATTTGCATGGAATATCTTTTTCCATCTCTCACTTTCAGCCTGTATGTGTCCCTAGGCCTGAAGTGGGTCTCTTGTAGACAGCATATATATGGGTCTTGTTTTTCTATCCATTCAGGCAGTCTCTGTCTTTTGGTTGGATTATTTAATCCATTTACATTTAAGGTAATTATCGATATGGTTGTTCCTATTACCATTTTCTTAATTGTTTTGGGTTTGTTATTGTAGGTCTTTCCTTCTCTTGTGTTTCCTGCCTAATGAAGTTCCTTTAGCATTTGTTGTAAAGCTGGCTTGGTGGTGCTGAATTTTCATAGCTTTTGCTTGTCTGTAAAGGTTTTAATTTCTCCGTCAAATCTGAATGAGATCCTTGCTGCTTAGCATAATCTTGGTTGTAGGTTTTTCCCCTTGATCACTTTAAATATGTCCTGCCCCTCCCTTCTGGCTTGCAGAGTTCCTGGTGAAAGATCAGCTGTTAACCTTATAATGATTCCCTTGTGTGTTATTTGTTGTTTTTCCCTTGCTGCTTTAATATTTTGTCTTTGTATTGAATTTTTGATAGTTTGATTAATATGTGTCTTAGTATGTTTCTCCTTGGCTTTATCCTGTATGGGACTCTGCGCTTCCTGGACTTGATTAACTATTTCCTTTCCCCTGTTAGAGGAGTTTTCCACTATAATCTCTTCAGATATTTTCTCAGTCCATTTCTTTTTCTCTTCTTCTTCTGGGACCCCTATAATTCGAATGTTGGTGCGTTTAATGTTTTCCCAGAGGACTCTGAGAGTGTCCTCAATTCTTTTCATTCTTTTTTCTTTATTCTGCTCTGCAGTAGTTATTTCCACTGTTTTGTCTTCCAGGTCACTTATCCGTTCTTCTGCATCAGTTATTCTGTTATTGATCCCTGCTAGAGAATTTTTAATTTCATTTATTGTGTTGTTCATCACTGTTTGTTTGCTCTTTAGTTCTTCTAGGTCCTTGTTAAACGTTTCTTGTATTTTCTCCATTCTATTTCCAAGATTTTGGATCATCTTTACTATCATTATTCTGAATTCTTTTTCAGGTACACTGCCTATTTCCTTTTCATTTGTTTGGTCTGGTGGGTTTTTACCTTGATCATTCATCTGCTACATATTTCTCTGTATTCTCATTTTGCTTAACTCACTGTGTTTGGGGTCTCCTTTTCGCAGGCTGCATGTTCGTAGTTCCTGTTGTTTTTGGTGTCTGCCCCCAGTGGCTAAGGTTGGTACAGTGGGTTGTTTAAGCTTCCTGGTGGAGGGGAGTAGGGGAGTAATGCCTGTGTTCTGGTGGGTGAGGCTGGATCTTTTCTTTCTGGTGGGCACTCCCATGTCTGGTAGTGTGTTTTGGGGTGTCTGTGGCCTTATTATGATTTTAGGCAGCATCTCTGCTAATGGGTGCGGTTGTGTTCCTGTCTTTCTAGTTGTTGGGCAAAGGGTGTCCAGCACTCTAGCCTGCTGGTTGAGTGGAGCTGGGTCTTGGCGTTGAGATGGAGATCTCTGGGAGTTTTTCGCCCTTTGATATGTGGAGCTGGGAGGTTACTTGTGGACCAGTGTCCTGAACATGGCTCTCCCACCTCATAGGCACAGTCCTGATGCCTGGCTGGAGCATGTAGAGCCTGTCATCCACACGGCTCAGAAGAAAAGGGAGAAAAAAAAACGAAAGAAAGAAAGACGATAAAATAAAATAAAGTAAAATAGTTTTTAAAATAAAAAATAATTATTAGAAAAAGTAAAAAAAAAAAAAAAGAAAGAAAGAAAGAAGAGAGCAACCAAACCAAAAAACAAATCCACTAATTCCTGATGCCTGGCTGGAGCATGTAGAGCCTGTCATCCACACGGCTCAGAAGAAAAGGGAGAAAAAAAAACGAAAGAAAGAAAGACGATAAAATAAAATAAAATAAAGTAAAATAGTTTTTAAAATAAAAAATAGTTATTAGAAAAAGTAAAAAAAAAAAAGAAAGAAAGAAAGAAGAGAGCAACCAAACCAAAAAACAAATCCACTAATGATAACAAGTGCTAAAAACTATACTGAAAAGAAAAACAAAAACAAAAAAACGGGCAGACAGAACCCTAGGACAGATGGTAAAAGCAAAGCTATACAGCCAAAATCACACAGAGAAGCATACACATACACACTCACAAAAGGTGAAAAAGGGAAAAAAAAATATGTCATTACTCCCAAAGTACACCTCCTCAGTTTGGGATGATTCGTTATCTATTCAGGTATTCCACAGATGCAAGGTACATCAATTTGATTGTGGAGGTTTAATCTGCTGCTCCTGAGGCCGCTGGGATAGATTTCCCTTTCTCTTCTTTGTTCGCACAGCTCCTGGGGTTCAGCTTTGGACTTGGACCCGCCTTTGCATGTAGGTCGCTTGAGGGCGTCTGGTCCCGCCCAGACAGGACGGGGTTAAAGAAGCAGCTGATTTGGGGGCTCTGGCTCACTCAGGCCGGGGGGAGGGAGGGGCACGGATGCGGGGCGAGCCTGCGGCGGCAGAGGCCGGCGTGACGTTGCACCAGCCTGAGGCGCGCCATGTGTTCTCCCAGGGAAGTTGTCCCTGGATCATGGGACCCTGGCCGTGGCCTGCTTCACAGGCTGCCGGGAGGAGAGGTGTGGAGAGTGACCTGTGCTCGCACACTGGCTTTTTGGTGGCTGCAGCAGCAGTCTTAGTGTCTCATGCCCATCTCTGGTGTCCATGCTGATAGCCGTGGCTCGTGCCCGTCCCTGGAGCTCCTTTAAGCTGTGCTCTTAATCCCCTCTTCTCGCACACCACGAAACAAAGAGGCAAGAAAACGTCTCTTGCCTCTTCCACAGCTCCAGACCTTTTCCCGGACTCCCTCCCGGCTAGGTGTTGCGCAGTAGCCCCCTTCAGGCTGTGTTCATGCAGCCAACCCCAGTCCTCTCCCTGGGATCTAAGCTCCGAAGCCCGAACCTCAGCTCCCAGCACCCGCCTGCCCTGACGGATGAGCAGACAAGCCTCTCGGGCTGGTGAGTGCTGGTCGGCACCGATCCTCTGTGCGGGAATCTCTCCGCTTTGCCCTCTGCACCCCTGTTGCTGTGCTCTCCTCTGTGGCTCTGAAGCTTCCCCCCTCCTCCACCCACAGTCTCTGCCTGCAGAAGTGGCTTCTAGTGTGTGGAAACCTTTCCTCCTTCACAGCTCCCTCCCACAGGTCCAGGCCCTGGCCCTGTCCTTTTTTCTCTGTTTTTTATTTTTTCTTTTGCCCTACTCAGGTATGTGGGGAGTTTCTTGCCTTTGGGGATGTCTGAGGTCTTCTGCCAGCATTCTGTAGGAGTTGTTGCATATGTAGATGTATTTCTGATGTATTTGTGGGGAGGAAGGTGATCTCCACATCTTATTCTTCCACCATCTTGAAGCTCCTCCCCGTTCTTGTAGCTTGTTTGTCTGGCTTTTGTATCAGGATAATGCTGGCCTCATAAAATGTGTGTGGAAGTATTCCTTCTTCAAGTCTTTTCAAAGAGTTTAAGAAGGATTGTTTTTAAGTCTTCAAATATTTGGTAGAATTCACAGTGAACCCTTTTGGTCCTAAGCTTTTCTTTTTGGGCAGGTTTTTGGTTACTGATTTTATCTCCTTACTGGTCTGTCAAGTTTTCTATTCCTTCATGATTCAGCCTTGTTAGGTTGTATGTTTCTAGGAATTTATTCATTGCTTCTGTAATTATTCATATAATTATATGATTTGTTGGCATAGAAATATTCATAATAGTCTCTGATGATCCTTTTCATTTCATTCACTTCTGTTGTAATGTCTTTTTTTCATTTCTGTTTTTATTTATTCCAGTCTTCTCTTTGTTTCTTAGTTTAGTTTAAAACTTTGTCATTTTGTTTATTTTTTTAAAAAACCAACTATTAATTTCATCATTTCTTTCTCATTGTTTTTCTGTTCTTCATTTCATTTATTTCTGCTCTAAGCTTTACTATTTCCTCCTTTCAGTGAACTTTGAAGTTAGTTCTTTTTCTAGTTTCTTGAGGTGTGAAGTTGCTTTTTGTTTTTTTTCTTCTTTTTTAACATAGGTGTTTATTGCTATAAATGTCTCTCTTAGTAGCTTTTGTTGTGCCCCTAAGTTTTGGTATGTTGTGTTTGAGTTTTCCTTTATCTCAGTATATTTTCTGATTTCCTTTTTGATCTCTTTTTTGATGCATTGGAGAAATTGGTCAATTTCTCCTTGTTTGTGAATTTACCAATTTTCCCTTTTTTAAATTTTCATTTTCATATCATTGTGGTTGGAAAGATACTTGATACAATTTCAATCTTCTTAAATTTGTTAAGACTTTTTATGTGACCTAAACTGTGGTCTTTCATGGTAAATGTTCCATATGTGCTTGAGAACAGTGTGTATTCTGCTCCTGTTGGGTGGAATTTTCTGTGTATGTGAGGTCCATTTGGTTTGTAGTGTTAAATCTGCTGTTTTTCCATATTATCTTTTTATCCTGATGTTTTATCAGTTGTTAAAAGTGGCATATTTAAATCTACTTTTATTGTGTTGCTGGCTATTTCTCCATTCATTTCTGTTAATACTTGCTTTTTTATTTTGGTGCTCTGCTGTTGGGTGCATATATATTTATGATTGTTATATCATCCTAATGAATCATTGTATTATATCCTTCTTTGTTTCTTGTAACCATTTTTGATTTATTCTATTTTATCTGATGTAAATATAGCCATCCCTGCTCTCTTTTGTTTACTATTTGCAAGGAATATCCTTTTCCACCCTTTTACTTTCAGTCTATGTATGTCCTTAAATCCGAAATGTGTCTTCTAGCCTGCATATACTCATGTCTTGTTTCTTTTAATCCATTCAGCCTCTTTTCATCTTTTGATTGGAGAGTTTAATTTATTTACATTTTAAGTAATTATTGATGAGGAGGGACTTGCTATTGCCATCTGTTATTTTCTGTCTTATAGTTCTTTTGTTCTTCTTTCCCTATGTTGCTATCTTCCTTTGTATTTAATTGATGTTTTTGAAGTGGCATTCTTTGATTTCTTTCTTTTTTTCTCTTGTATCTTCAATAAGTATTTGTGTGTGTGTGTGTGTGTGTGTGTGTGTGTGTGTAGTTACCATGAGACTACATAATAGTTCAATAGTCTATTTAAATTGTTAACATGTTAGCTTCTGACACATCTACATTTTTACTTCTCCTCCTTCCCACACCTCATGCTATTGATGTCACGATCTCTTTTATATAGTGTACCCATTTTTGTCTCTAGCTGAACTTATGTCTTTTATCCTTTTCACTAAAATTAAGAGTGATTTATACATCGCTATTTTAATCCAGTAATGCATTATTCTGTATTTGGCCCTTGTTGAGTGCTGGGTAGTTTTTCATCTAATTCTCTTGGTTTGGTCTTTTCTTGACCTTGAATAGTTTGCTCACATGTACATGCTGATCAGTATTCACATGATTATTCAAGGAAAACCCTCTGTAGATATCTGGAATTCTCTCTATGTGCAGCTTTCTCTTCTCTGGTACTCTGTTTTGTGAATTCTAGCTATGTTGGTCTCCTTAGCCTTTCAATTTCATCATCTCAACTTGGGGAATCTTCTTGGCTTTGCCTGTTAGTCTGTTCAGGCAGCTGTAACAAAATACACAGACTGGGTAGCTTATAGACACCTGAAATTTGTTTCTCACAATTCTGGAGGCTGGAAGTCTGAAGTCAGGGTGCCAGCTTTGTCAGGTGATGGCCCTCTTCTGGGTTGTAGACATCTCATTGCATCCTCACATGGTGGAAGGGGTGAGCTACCTCTCTGGAGCCTCCTTTATTTGAGCACTAATGCCATTCATGAGGGCTCTGTACTCATTACCTAATCACTTCCTAAAGGCCCTACCTCCTAGTACCATCACCTTGGGCATTGGGTTTTGAACATATGAATTTTGGGGGAACAGAAACATTCAGACCATAGCACCTGGGTTCCCCCTTCTTTTGCTGCTGACTGGAAACTCTCAAGGCATTACATTCCAGCAATTGCAGAACTTACCTCATTTTGTTTTCTGTCTCCTAGGGATCACTCTCCATTTTTGGCCAATTTCTAGTGTCTTGAAAACCATTGTTTCACATATTTTGTCTAGTTTTTTGGTTGTTTCAGGTTATAGAGTAAATCTAGTCCCTGTTATTGCATCTTGGCTGGAAGTAGAATCCTCCAGAGTTTCACTTAAAAGTTACAGAAGATAGATGCTCAGAATAATTGTTCAGAAACATTCAGAATATAGAAACAGAGGAAATACTTCCTAACTCATTCTGTGCAGCCAGCATTACCATAATACCAAAACCAGCAAAAGACATTACAAAACAACTACAGACCAACATCTTTCATGAACATATATGCAAAAAAATATGATAAAAAATGGGCAAGAGCTCTGAATAGAAACCTCAGCAAAGAAGATATAAAGATGGCAAATAAGCATATGACCTCAAGGTAGTTCAGATTAAAGCAATGAAACATACTTTTACCATCCAATCCAGCAGTTACACAGCTTGATGTAATTCAAACGAGTTGAAAACTTGTATGCGCACAAAAACCTACACACACGTTTGCAGCAGCTTTAATCGCTATTGCCTCAAACTTGGAAGCAACCAAGATGTCCTTCAGCAGTTTAATGGATAAATAAACTGTGGTATATCCATAGAATTGAATCTTAATTAGTGCTAAAAGGAAATTAACTATCAAGCCAAAAAAGACATGGAAGAACCCATGCAGTTCAAATCCATACAGTTCAAACCTGTGTTGTTCAAGGGTCAACTGTATATGATTCCAACTCTATAACAATTAGGAAAAGGCAAAACTATGGAGACAGTAAAAGGATCAGTGGTTGCCAAAAGCTGGGGAATAGGGAGGAATGAGCAGCCAGAGCACAGAGGATTTTTAGGGTAGTTAAACTGTTCTATATTGTACTATAATGGTAGATATATGTTATTATTCACAATGGTGGATATATGTCATTATACGTTATACATTTGTAAAAACCTATAGATTGTACAACACCTATATTAACCCTAATATAAACTATGGACTTTGGGTGATAATGACTGGTCAATGTAGGTTCATTGATTATAACAAATGTACCATTCTGGAGTGGGATGTTGGTAGTGGGACTGGATGTTATTTATGTGGGGGTGTGGGTTATATGGGAACTCTGTCTTTCACCCAGTTTTGCTGTGAACATGAAGATGCTCTAAAAAATAAAGTCCATTAAAAAATAATTCAAGATTATCACCCAAAGAAACTTTGAACCATTTTGGTAAACCATTATTCCTATTTGATTTTATGATAAAAAAAATCAGTTATCCATTCCATCTCTTTCATAACCATCCACCTACTTCCCTCTCCCAAACCTACTAATAGAAGAAATGTCTTCTTCCTATTTTCTATGTTGACCCACAAAAAGTGCACAATATTGTGCTTCATTCATGCTGAACTCTGATGAAAGGGATCATTCATCTGATCCTTTGGTATAGGTTTCACTGAGGGTATATCAGTTTTTATAAATAATTTTTAATAGATACTCTGTAGGTGAAAGTGTTTTTAACATTCTGTAAAGCACATTGATGTATAGACTGTGAATGCTAATTGTGAAGTGCTGAGGTAGTCTAGTTGCAAACCAACCACTTTTGCATGTTGAGTATTGTGCAGTGGGGTTGCTTCAGCTTCAACTCAATAGCTTAGTCTAGTCCTTATGCATAAATATGAGAGATTGATTTCTATCTAGATATAAGACCAGAGTTCTGCCTTTCCTCCATTTTGTCTTTTATTAACTAAAAAGAGAAGTGGCTGTGAGTGAAAGAAGAAAATAAAGAGAAATAAATGTTTTAGCCAATAAGTCAATTTAGAAATGTCATTGTACCAACAGCCAGCACCCACATGTTCTAAGAAGATATCTCATTTTCCTTATTCAGAATTAACTATCTTCCTCCAAATCTGTAATTCTTGTGACCCATGAGAGAAGTTAGGCTGTATTAAAAATAACTATTTAGTTTTATTTAGATTTTGTGATTTTTTTTTAAAGGAATACCTGGGATTAGGTTGGGGTCTTTACTGATCTGGCTAGGTTGTTGGATAATTATCTCTGTTTGTGCAAGGTTAGGTTAATTTCTGAGTTTGCAAGATTCTGAAGTAAGTTTGAGACCACTATTAAAATGACTACAGGGCTTCCCTGGTGGCGCAGTGGTTGAGAGTCCGCCTGCTGATGCAGGGGACACGGGTTCGTGCCCCGGTCCGGGAAGATCCCACATGCCGCAGAGCGGCTGGGCCCGTGTGCCATGGCCGCTGAGCCTTCGCGTCTGGAGCCTGTGCTCCACAACGGGAGAGGCCACAACAGTGAGAGGCCCGCGTACCACAAAAAAAAAAAAAAAAAAAAAAAAAAATGACTACAGTTTGTGGCATTAGATGATATTACTTACTCTGTGGCTGAATTCTCTTATCAAAAAGTTCCTAAAATTTATGAAAAGTAATAGTTATCAGAATCTATAACCAGAATAACACAACAGATAATTTATGTATTACGTCTTAGAATTGTTAAAATTTTGTGTTGCTGATCACCAACTACTCCAGCTACTCCATATTGGATGATAGGGACATAAACTAAATTGTTTATTGATTAACACAATTGGAGTGCTAGATGATGTTTAGTTTGTTTTATGTTTGAATTTGTTACTAAAAATCATTTCATGATCTATAACTTTCTAATGCCAGTGAATCATACGTCTATAAAATAATAAGATTTTTAGATGAAAAATAATCTCTTACTATATTGGGTCGGCCAAAAAGTTCATTTGGGTTTTTTTGGCCAACCCAATATATATCCATTCTGAGCATCAGAATACTTCTAGCAATTTGAACTAATGGACTATACTGTCTAGAGGATAGTAATTCAGTGCTTTAGAAATGTGTGAGAGAATTAATTTGAGAATGATGAAAGTCACATTGGGGAATAAATGATACAGATTAAAATTAATTTCAGCAGAGTTGTTTTGGCCTTACTTTCCAATTCATCCTCATCAGGAATTAATAAAAATCTTAGCAGGATGTGTTCAGGTTCTATTGATCCTATTCTCTTTCAATCATATTCTCTACTAAGATAGTCCATTCCTTGTGTGAGCTGTTGATTATTAATATTTTCTTAGGAAAATGTAGGATACTTTAAAAGTAATGCCTTGATCTTATTTTACTTTGATACACTGCATTTTGAAGGGGAGTTTTGCAATTTCTCAAGGTTAATATGAAACAATGAACGTTTGTCAAAGAGTACTTTATTTCCCTCATATTGTATCCTCCACAGTGCAACTGCCATTAAATGTTTAATTGCTACACCTTAACTTTTTGGCCTTATATATATGGAAAGTTAATGTTGATTTCAGAAGTCATTGGTTATATTTCTGGGACATTATGAAATTAAAATATTATCTCTAAACAGTTATAAAATTCAGAGGCTATAATGGAATAGTCTAATTTTACAGCATTTATTTTCCATTTTACAGTTATTTTATTGTTACATATGTTTTCTTCAACTGATATTCAAAGGCCTGGAGTTAGCAAATCTCCCCATTCAGATACTAGTTCAGGAAGTAGTCAGGCTTAAGGCTTAGTACCTGAACATCTGTGTACAAATAGTTTGGTATAAAGTAGATTCCACTACCTGTGCACATCAGTGAGTCAGAGAGAACAAATTGGATTATATATTTTGGAAAATGAAATGTAATAAACATTGCCTGGGACCAGTGATTTAGATAAACTGAATGAAAAAGAAGAGTTTATTTTGAATCATCTGGCACTTGAAAAGGAAAAACAGGAAAGTCATATTGACTTTTAATGTAGGAAGATGGAAGATAACTTGCTTTGGGGTTTGGTAAGGAGTTTGGAGATGTCTTTTAGAGCAGTGGTTCTCAGACTTATTGTGCCTAAGAATCAGCCTTGAGCTTTAAAAAATGCTAACTTCCAGGCCCTAACTCAGAGATTCTTTTTCATTATGTCTCAGGTAGCACTTAGGATTATTTGTTTTTTATGAACACCATGAATGATTCTCATGCAGGTGGTTTGTGGACTTTATTTTCTGAAACACCGTCTTATACTATTTCTGTTAGCTTTATGTTCTTCCTGCCTGTCTAGATGTATAGCAAAAAATATTTTGTCATTTGGTCAGAATCTCTTTGTTACTTTTCATTAATAATTCATATAGCAAAGATGAAATTTAAAAATATACATATTTGGTGTGTCAGACTGGAGAGTATAGGCACAGGTAGAATCAGAGGCTAACAATTTGACATTATGTATTTTATCGAAGATTTCATACAATTTAATATCGATTTAAAATTCATATTTATCAAACTTTTTACTCTCCCTCATTTCCCGTGAATCAGTGCTCAATATAATCTGTCAACCAACAGCCAAGTGTAACAGAATTTGCATACTAAGACAGTATTTTGTAATGTATTTCCTTTATTTTACTAATTTCATAAATTATTAGAACTTTCTGATGCTGTTTTCATTTTGTATTCTTTTACAAGTCTGACCTATTTTCATTATACCAAAGGTATTTTGGAACACTAGGGTACATTGGTGACAATATGTGTGTGTGTATGAGTGTGTGTGTGTGATTAGAGCTCCCTCTTAGGAGAAGTTTAGATATGTGACTGACTAGAGGGGATAGTGAAAGGACATGTGGAGATGAGGAAGATAGTAAGATATTAAAAAGAAAAAGAGTAGGGAGATGGAAAAGAAAGGAATTTCTTGCATGGTCTATACCAAGGTTTAGAACAATTGACTTTTGTTAAGTTAATTTGATGGTTCAGTTGTGTAGGAGGGTAAGCTATATGCAGTTTTTCTCTGGAGTGACACAGCCATATAATCTGAAGAGTGGTCCTATTAAGGTCCATTTTCCATTTGCTGTAGAAACATCCCAATGACTTGAGATGTAAAATGTCAGTTATTCCTAAACAAGGGTAGCATTTGTGGTCGTGGTAGTGGTGGTGTTGGTAGTGTGGTGGTGGTTGTGGATGGGTTGATCCCTGAAATAAAGCAGATTGACTGCATACCAGGATGTGCCAGAATAGAAATAGAGAAAACTGGATCTCTGTGTGAAATTTATGTAAAATGCATAAACAACTTTGTGTCTCATGGGTATGGTTTAGAATAAAGAATGACTTAAAATCAAGAAAACAGACAACGGTGGTGTAAAGGGTTCGTTTTAAGATAAGCATAAAGGTACTTCTCTGGTGGTCTAGTGGTAAGGAATCCACCTTCCAATGCAGGGGGATGTTGGTTTGATCCCTGGTCAGGGAACTAAGATCCCACATGCCGCGGGCAACTAAGCCTGTGTGCCGAAAACTACAGAGCCCATGTGCTCTGGAGCCTGCGCCACAACTAGAGAAGAGGAAACCTGCACACCACAGCTAGAGAGAAGCCTGCGCACCACAGTGAAGAGCCCGTGCACCGCAACGAGCGCTGCAACGAAAGATCCTGCATGCCACAACGAAGACCCGACGCAGCCAAGTAAATATTAAAAAAGTAATAAGATGAGAATAAAAACTCAAATGTGGGGCTTCCCTGGTGGCGCAGTGGTTGAGAGTCTGCCTGCCGATGCAGGGGACACGGGTTCGTGCCCCGGTCCGGGAAGATCCCACATGCCGCGGAGCGGCTGGGCCCGTGAGCCATGGCCGCTGAGCCTGCGCGTCTGGAGCCTGTGCTCCGCAATGGGAGAGGCCACAACAGTGAGAGGCCCGCGTACCGCAAAAAACAAAACAAAACAAAACAAAACAAAAACTCAAATGTGGAAATCAAAGCCTTAAGAAAAGCATTAAGTAAAACTTGTATCACTGGGTTTTAAATCCTAAATTGATGAAAAAGATCATTAAATTAGTTTTAAACTGGATGTTTTGTACATTATGTTGTAATTACCACATTATTGAAGTTAAGTAAGTTTATGTCTTTCAAAATAGCAGTGATGATTGGCATAAACCTTGGGTTTAAAATTTAAATTGGGCATTGTCTCCTAGAATGTCAGACTGAGAGCCACATTTTGGGGAAGTGATTATTAAGGGTTTAGGAAAGCAGTAGCTGCCACAAAGCCAGAAACCTGTCCCTTTAAATTGTTTTTCCCGAAGTCCTGAGTAGTGCTAGATATGTTATTCACCGCTTTTAGGCTGAATCTTGTGAGAAAGGTTATTTTAGGAAAAATATTAACTATTTTTAATGAAATATAGGTGATTGTAGCTCAACTAATTGACCAAGGCTTGGAAAAAGCCATATATGTGTATATAGACAACCGTTCAACTTACTAAAATTTAATTTTTATTTTTTTGCTACTTGTTAAAACAAACCTTCATCTTTATAAGAACAAAAGTAACTGTTACTCATTAGGATTATCTAAAATCATATAAAATAACAAAATATCTTCAACTTGGAAATGGAGGAACAAAGATGAGTTGTACCAAGAAAAGGGGTAAAAAAATTTAGAATCACTCAGGATTGAGGAGAAAGTAGACAAAAAGATATCTTTAAATCATTCGGCAGTGACCAAGAACCACACAGTAGGAAGAAAGACCAGTACTCACTGTATAATTGGGGAAAAATGTAAGGAAGAGTGGAGCTATTAGTACCAAGCAAATAGGGGAGTAGCGTATGGGATGACTAAGGCTGGTTCTCAAGCTGATACCTGTTGACTTGATTATTTGATAGCAGAGGTGGAGAAGTCCATGTAGAAAACACATTGATTGTGGTGAGGAGTACTAGTTTATATTAAATAAAAAATGCCACATGAAGCTCATAAAAAATCTGAACATATAAGCCAGTAATAATAAGAAAAAGCATAAATCTGTGAATTAACATAAAAGTTAAAATGAAAATAAAATGCTAAGACAGAAAGGGTGTATTTAAATGCAGATATGGACCCCATATGACTTTAGTACTTTCATAGAAAAAATAGAGTGCTTTTATGGGTATTTTTGACTCTACAATACATGACAGGAAGAGATGAGACTTTAAGATTTTGATTTTAGACCATAGCTCAGTGGAGTAGTTAACAGGACTTTCAAAACTGAAAAAGCTCTAAGTTTCTTCAAGCAGTCATTGTTTCTGGTTCATTGACTAGAGAGAAATTTTTTTCAGACAACTGAAAATTTCTTTTATTTATTTAGACGCATCTGTGAAATCACTTTTCTCTTGAAAGATAGAAAGACTTTCCAGGTTAGTGTGTAGAAGAGAGTTCTTTTAAATGGAGTAGAGAATTTCCTATTCTACATGTGCTTTCATGTCAATTTTTAAAAATAAGAAATGAAGAGAATGTATGCTTGCTGTTTTTTAAGTGCTAGAAAGGAGATTTTATCTCTTGCTGATTTTCAAAGATGAATAACAGAGCTGTAGATGAAGTGGTAGACTCTAGGGTTTGGATCTGGTTAACTTTAACAAGGTAAAGAGGAAGTACTCTTAGCTTTGTTCACTTAAGAATTCCACCTGGAAGGGAGGTTACAGAGCTGCCGGAGTTTGCCTGGTATTATAATTTTATAATGCCTTCATAACTTCAACATTTTTTGGGGGGGCTGTGGGTTGAACATGAAATTTAACTCATTCTAGATATTGCAGATGTAAATTACATTCAATTTTGGTTGAAGGCTTAGACATTTTTGAATGAGATAGAAGACACAAATCAAATAGCTTAGATTTCTGTGGCTTCCTGGGAGCATTTGGGGAGCAGTATAAAAGCAGGTGCCTACAGTCCTTGTTTTCAGAATGGCAGAAAGCACACAAAAGCTATTTAAATCCCTTCTGTTATATGAAGTCCAAATACCTTAAATCCAGTAGATTGAAAAAAAAAAAAAACTCCCTACTTTGAAACCAATAATTTTGACAAATTCCAGGGAAATGATACATTTATCTATGATCCAAAAGAAGATCTCTTCATTTTTCATTGTGTGGTACAAATATGTTTAGAGTATCCATTATGTATTTATTCTTGGGAATACTTATTACTGTGTTAATGGGCATGCCTTATATCAAAAATGGGTGTTTCAGCAGCAGATGTTTAAATTATACTTTCACTCTGTAGCAAGTAAAATCATTTTTGAGTATCAAAATAAATAAATACAGCAGTTTGACTGATGTGTCCCAACTAGAATCTTTAACATAAGACAAAGAACTTTAACATAAGACAAAAAGAAACTTAACATTTTTTTTGTCAAGTATTACAGGAAGGAATTGCCTACACATAAGGATGGCCTTACTCATCCAGTTTAAATAGAATGGTATGTGTGATCTGAAGGGCATCTGGTGACTGATAGTTGGGGGGAAATATATTGAACAGGATTAAGTGTAGGATACTGAAGATAGATTTTTTTTTAATGTTGGAATCATTTTTATGGAATAGTCACTGTTCTTGTTGTACCCAACATGTATGATTCCCTTATATACAGGGATTATTAACCTGGAGCAATGAGTCATCTCAACATTATTATCAGTATAGTTAGCTCTCTATAGTTCATCTGTGGATTATCCACTTAGGTATTATTTGTGACCGTTTTTCACTTTTGGATGTAATTGGACCCAATCCTTAGTTTGTCTCATAGCCACACTCACCTGCTCAGAATATGTTGTAAATTATATTGGATCAACTATTTTCTACCGGTACTCTATCTTTGTGCTCCCTTTCAGACCATGTAAAATGAAGACTATATAATACGAAGGATTTTTACTGGGATCAGCAGTACCTATATTTAGAATTGTCAAAAAATTGACTTCTTCAGCAGATTCTTTCAGTTTAATTCATTTATGGTTCCCATGATTCAGTTAGGTTTGGATTCAGTTATTAAAAGGAAAAGCTATAGAAACTTAACTGAGCTGTACTTCCATCCTGGCATTCCCAGGAGGGAATAAGAGCATTACAGGGGTGGGGGAGGGAGGGAGGGAAGGAGGGAGAGAAAGAGGTGGGTGGGGCAGGGAATGTGAGTGCAAGCACACTGCGTGCCTGTGTAGGTGGTAAGATTGAGGACTTAATTCTATCCCCTAGAAAAAAAAGTCCCATTTCTCTTTGATCACCAGTCATTGCTAATGCTTTGATAAGAAAACCACATGATGAACACAAATTTACAGTAGAAAAAAATTACTACTTTCTAAAGTCAATGTAGAAGGATGTGGGTATTCTTTTCTCTTTTGACTCAGAGTAGACATCAGAAGCATGGAAACAAAGGAATTGTTGTAAAAGAATTTTTAATGATAACCCCTAACGGTAATAGTTGAAGTACAATTCAGGATGTGTGCTGATGTCATAATTTCAGTGGCGATGATGAATTGTAATTATGTAAATATATGTGTATATGTGAATGTGTGTGTGTATGTATTTCTTAATTCATTTAATGTAATGGAAATCAAGAGAATGCATCTAGAAGATGTTGGAGAGGGGATCATGTTTTTTAAATTGTTGGATATCTAAACTCAGGGCATCTGATAATCTTGAATAAGTTAAGTCCTGAAAATTCTGGGTAAATGATCTTCTACTGTATAGTATTTGAATCTAGAGTTTCAAGTAGACAGCATCCACTTGGTGTTAGGTAATCTGGGTTATATCCTGAGATCCAAATCCCTCTGTGAGTAGCATTAAATTTCCTTTGCTGGCAGTATGTGAACAGTTCCTTGATATTTCTCAGTTTCTGCATGTTTTGTCTTTTAGGGTGTTTGCCCTGTATACATGACTCTCAGTCACCCATCCTAAGTCTCTGCTTCTTACTTTGAATAGTGGAGTTAATCACATTTCTTAATATTTTCTCTTGTGATTCACTGTGAAATTATCCCAACAAGAAGAACTTTGTCCTTTAGAAATTTTGAAAAAATGTTTTGAGGTTAGGTAAATGTAGAGGCAGTAAAATATATTCTGTTCTTTACTTATAATCATCCGTAATTTTTTTTTTTTTTTTTTTTTTTTTTTGTGGTCTGCGGGCCTCCCTTTGTTGTGGCCTCTCCCGTTGCGGGGCACAGGCTCCGGGCGCGCAGGGCGGGCGCGCAACCACTGCGCCACCAGGGAAGCCCCATCCGTAATTTTATACTGGGAAGTTTTTGCTTTGTGAATGTAATTCATTCAGTATCAATGATTGGTAGCTATGTGTTGCTGGCTGACTGCTGCTTAATAGGGTGTATGGTTGAACTTTATTCCATGGGAGCCCATTACACCTCTACACTCAGCTAGTGATTATGTAGTGTTCATATGTTCATAATGAGAGACCTTGAGAAAAATTGCAGAGACCTCAACTCAAACTATAATTACAACTGTAAAACAACAGTGTAATGCAGTGGAAAGAAGACTGAATAAATACAATATGGAGACTTGTGTTTGATTTCCAGTTTTGTCTCTAACTACCTTTGCCCAAGGCAGGTAAGTCATTTAACCTCTATAATTTTTTTTTTCTCATGTGTGCAATGTAGGGGTTGAATTTAGATAACCTCTAAATTCTTTCTAGTTCTAATATTCTATTATTTGTTATTATTAAATACCAAATTGTTTAATTGGCCTTCTGCCATTTTGTCAATTAATTAAAAACCAAAATTCTTGTGCAAGTAAATTAATAGCCCAGTGTGTTAGCTAATTGGTTACTCAAGAAGTAAGCTATGGAATTTTTCAGGATTCTGTTTTGGGACTTGTATAGTTAGGATTCTCAAGAGAAAAAGGAGATTATCTCTATCTCCAGTTCCATATCTATCCCTATCTCTCTCTCTATATATATATATTTCTCTATCTATCTAAATATCTATCTTGTTAGCCAATTCTCATATGTGTGTGTGTGTATACACACACACACGAATGCACACACGTGTGTGCATGTATGTATAATAAATATATAAATTTATTTATTAAAAAAAAATAGGGTGTTGGCTCACATGATTATGGAGGCTGAGTAGTCCAGACCCAGGAGTTCCAGTCAAGTCTGGAGGCCTGAGAACTGGGAGGGCTGATCATGAAAGTTCTAGTCAGTCTGAGTTGGAAGGCAGGAGAAGACCAAGGTTCCAGCTCAAAGACAATCAGGCAGAGAGAACTTTTTCTTACTCAGACTTTTATTGTATTCAAGGCCTTCAGTGGATTCACTGAGGCCCACCCACATTGGGAAGGGCAGTCTGTTTTTCTCAGTCTACCAACTTAAATATTAATCTCATCCAGAAACACCCTCATAGACATACCCAGAAATAATGTTTAATCAAATATTATGGGCATGATGCAGTCCAGTCAAGTTGACACATGAAATTAACCATCACAGGACTGGAAGTTTCAACTGTAAGGAAAAATGAGAAAAAGTTTCTTTAAAATTACCTGTTTCATGAGATAACTACAACTAATTTTTTTTTCCTTCTGAGTTATTAGAAATCATAGTACTGTAAAATATACTGAAATAAATACTGGATATTCCCAGATAACAGAAATAGCATGGCTCTGGAGATGATAACATGAATATTTTTGGGAGTAAGATGATTAAATAAAAATTAGAGATTGATGTGGATGAGATGTGAGTTTGGTAAAAATAAATGTCAAGTAAAAAACAAATTATGTGAAGATTAAAATAACTCTTAAGCAAAGCTTTTTGGAAAATTATGAACCTGAGAGGTGGAGCTAGAAAGACCTGAGGAGTGAGACTCTTGTCTCTTCAGTCATGCTTGTTCAGACAGCCATCATCTTTTACTATTATCTTCTTGGACTCAGAGAGAGAAATGCATATTCACCTGTTGTTGCAGCTTGATATTGTGGAAAGAGTCCTGGGAGAGAAGTCAAAACATCCTGAGCCAAGGCCTGGTGTTTCCACTAAAAAGTTTCCTTTAATTCCACTCAAAAATTCCTTTAATTTCTTTGTACCTCAAGTCCTCATCTATAAATGGTAATAAATTAATAACTTCCCATCTGACAAGCTCTACAAACATAAGGTATTAGTGTTCTTTATTTTCTTTATTATAGACGTTTTTCTCGTTGGTTTACTTTAAACTTTTTATAGTGAGAGCAAGAATTCGTGGAGCGATGTTTATTTGCTCGTTACTGTGTTTATACTACGTTGGCATGATAATTTACTTAGAAACATCGTGGAATTTACAATAAATAAATTTAATTTTGCTTCATTTATAGCTGAATAAGAAGAAGGGAAATATGGCTATTTTCATATATTTTCCTCTGGAAATATCTAATCATGAAAAATGTGGCTACTACATTCAGTATTAACTACCATCTGCAGAACCTTTTTATAACTTTCAGAAACCTAAACCTCAATGTTGAAAGGTCTTCCAGGTTTTTTTAGGAAGGGATGATATGTTAATAAGAAGTCCACGAACAGGACATGCCTAAATTAGCCCTGAGTTCACTGTGGAGTAGAGTAGATTTTCCTTGGAAGTACAGGTTTCGTGTGCAGATTTTCAGCTGAGCTCTGATATAGGGGCATAAGTGATTGTTCTTTTAAGCCACTAGTTTTAAGGTGCTTCTTACTGCAATAATAGCTCATTGATGCGAGGGTGTAATTTCCTTTAGAAAAAGAAGTATGTGTTACTCGTATTTAAGTATGTAGGTAGTCAGGTACCTGGGTGCTCAAGTAGCATATTTTGTGAAAATTTTAATAAATACAGAAAATTACAAGAATAATATAGTACCATCTAGGATTAACAAACATTGTTTTAATTTTTTTCTTAAAATTTTATTACTAAAATAATGCCCTTTTGATTTTTCACCAGAGCCAACTACTATCATGGATTTAGAATGTATCCTTATGATTCATGAATCATGAATAGCATAACTGTGCTTTGTGCATATTAGAAACATTTGAGTGGATGTGAATATGCTTCAGATATTTCTCTATAATTTGCTTTCTTATTCAGTATTGTTTTTGTGATCTATATATGTGGATATATTTAGATTTAATTTATTCATTGTATTGGTTATATAGTATTCATTGATACAACTGATTTATTTGTCCATTCCCCTATTGATGAGTATTTAGGATGTTTCTAGAATTTTTTAAAAACAAATAAGGCTGCAGTGAACATTCTTTACTTGTCTGGAAAAGACTGTTGTCTGAGACATATGTGTAAGAGTTTCACTAGTTTATGTATTTGATTAGAATTGCTGAGCCATTGTAAACTCTGTGAGAAATTGCAATACTGCTCTCCAGTGTGACTTTACACTCCTATCTGAATAAATAGGACACTTAATGGCCCTACATCCTTGCCAAGTATTGATAGGTTTTTACATTTTTGCTATTATAATGGGCATGAAATAATGTGATATGTTCTGTTTTATTTCACATTATTTCTGATTATTAGTAAGGTCAGGCAACTTTGCAGGTATATATTTGCCAGATATATTTGGGCTCTTCTGTTAATTTGCTTATTTTTCATTTTGGTTGCTTGCCTTTCTCTTTTTGCTTTCTTGGAATTCTTTATGTGTTCTGGGTAATGTTTCTTTGTTTGCTCTATGTACTGCAAATCTTTTCTCCTTGTCGATGTCTTCTCTTTTAAATGTTTTAATGGTGTCTTTGGTAGGCAGCCTCTGAGTTGACTCCCAATGATTCCTACCTCCTGGTATTCATGACCTTTTGTAATCTCTTCCCCTTGAGTGTGAGGTGGACTTACTGGTTCACTTTCAACAAATAAACCATGGAAAAACTGGTGGGATGTCATTCTGAGTAGGTTGTAAAACAACTGTGGCTTCCATATTGGGTTCTCTCTATTTTGTGCATATATGTTTTGCTTGTTCTGAAATCACGTCATGATTAGTCCTGTGCAGGGACTCATATGGTGAGGAACTGAGCCTTTTGCCAAACATCCACATGAATGAACTTGGAAGCAGATCCTCCACTTCCAGTTGAGTCTTCAGAAACTACAGACTGGATAACACTTTGACTACAAATTTTTGAGAAATCCCAAACCAGTATCATGGAGCCAAGCCATTCCAGATTCCTGATCCTGAGAGACTATGTGAGATAATAAATATTTGTGGTTTAACCAGCAAAGTTTTGGGGGTAATTTGTTAAGCAGCAGTAGTTAACTACTAGGACAGTATCTTGTCATAGGAATTTAAAATTTGGTGTGATGAAAAAAATCAATATTTATAAAATTTTTTTGTCATATAAATTCTAGCCTTAAATTTATAAAGATATTTATCTATTTTTTTGAAAGTTTTTTTCTCATGAATTTCTTTGTTATTTTCCACTTTCAGCTTGATTACGGTATGTCAAGGTTTTATATTTTTGTCAGATAATCTTGATGAATTGTCAACAATAATGTGGACATTATTTACTTACTTTAATACCTTCTTTTTTTTTTTTTTAAAGTGGGTTTCTTGTAGACGGCGTATAGCTAGGTCTTGGTTTGTTTGTTTTTTATTTTTTTATTTTTTTTGAGGTTTGAACAAATTTTTTTTTTTAACATCTTTATTGGACTATAACTGTTTTACAATAGTGTGTTAGTTTCTCCTTTACAACAAAGTGAATCAGTTATACATATACATATATTCCCATATCTCTTCCCTCTTGCATCACCCTCCCTATCCCACCCCTCTAGGTGGTCACAAAGCACAGAGCTGATCTCCCTGTGCTATGCGGCAGCATCCCACTAGCTATCTAATTTACATTTGGTAGCGTGTATATGTCCCTGCCACTCTCTCTGTCCCAGCTTACCCTTCCCCCTCCCCAAATCCTCAAGTCCATGCTCTAGTAG
>NC_041220.1:130568886-130569251 GCF_002837175.3 Physeter macrocephalus | reverse complement strand
TAGTCTTTATTTTGAAGTCTATTTTGTCTGATATGAGAATTGCTACTCCAGCTTTCTTCTGATTTCCATTTGCATGGAATATCCTTTTCCATCCCCTCACTTTCAGTCTGTATGTGTCCCTAGGTCTGAAGTGGGTCTCTTGTAGACAGCATATATATGGGTCTTGTTTTTGTATCCATTCAGCCAGTCTGTGTCTTTTGGTGAGAGCATTTAATCCATTTACATTTATGGTAATTATCAATAAGTATGTTGCTTTTACCATTTACTTAATTGTTTTGGGTTGTTCTTAGGTCCTTTCCTTCTCTTGTGTTTCTTGCCTTGAGAAGTTCCTTTAGCATTTGTTGTAAAGCTGGTTTGGTGGGGCT